>NW_022437006.1:6652585-6704068 GCF_009761245.1 Sapajus apella
AAAAAAAAAAAAAAAAAAAAAAAGACTAATTTATTTACTTTGGGAGCTTACAAAAACTTAAGATTAAGTGATATGCTGGCTTCTAATGTCCTTTCAGGAAATATCTTGGGTTAAGCAGTGCTTTTATTTCCTCTTTTTTTCATATAAAAATAACTCTGGGACTTGTAGTTGAGTCACTGAAGGAGGACTAAAATCATTCTTCTACCTCTGAAACCCTAGATCTCGGATTTTACTATATATTCTTTCTTTTCTATAAAAAGTAGCAACGCCTGCTTCAGAATGTTGCTTATCCTGCTACTTTTGACCCCAGGCCTGAAGAACTCCTATCGATAGCACGTGATGTTCCGTAAATATCTTCAAGTATGACTTACAATGACTACATTAGCTTTCCTTCTCACTGGTGCTGTTGCTGGGGCAGAAGTCCCAGAGGTTTGAGTTTAAAAAATGCCACCCCTCCTAGAAACACTCCTACCCCCAAACAATTCCCAGCCCGAGCTCAGGATTTGTGAGGCATTAAAGTAAAACAAAACTCAAGAAAGCCTAAGAAAAAAAGTGACATGCTCAATAGTGGTTATGGGTTGTAAGTATAAAAGACTTTCAAATAGAGATGACTATATTTACACTCCATTTTCTTCTGGAGTTTAAGATGGGGAGGGGGAAACTGCTTTGGTGGGTACTTGTCATTTCATGAGCAAATATATATTGTTGGCTTTGTTCACCAACTCTGAAAATCCAGATATAGCAGTGGATGCTAGGAAGGGGTTAGGAGCAGGTTGAAGCAGCTCTCATTTTTGAGCTCCTGGGAACTGGTGCCCAGGCTAGCACCACCGCCACCAGGATGTGGTTTTCTGGTGAATGAGAGCCATTGATGGGCTAGAAATTAGTCTTTTATGTTCGTTTGCTAACCATGTGACTAGAACACATTCTCCCCTACATTACTGTCCTAATGCATTAGCAAAATAATATGCCACTCATGATGTGATTGAGTGAAATGTATAAAGGAAATTAGTTTACTAAACCCATTAGGTTAAAAGGCAAATGGGAGACCAAAACAATAATCAAATGGCAATATTTTAATTTTTAGGGTTAGTTATCTGACAGGAAATTTCTCTTTTAATTTACTTTCTACGTTGTAAAGTAATGAAGTTTAAGGAGGTTTAGAGACAAACACACAAATCAGCACACTTAATCCTTTTTGTAGAGTTCCAACCCACTCTTGCTAAAAAGTACTATTTCAGCCACCAAAGCAGAATAATTTAATAGTAGAACTGAAAAAAAAAAAAAAAAAAAAAGGAGCTAAAATGAAGTCAAAGAATCGGGAATGACGTTTCCCCAAATGAATGACTCAAGATGTGAGATCCCAGCCTATACTTGTGCCTGGCACTTGAACTTCTACATTTGCAAGTTGTATGAAATCTCCTCTAAGCTGAAATTGGGATTTGCCTGTAAGCAGCTATAGTTTTCTTACTCTTACTGTCTGCTTAAATAGGTTAAAACAGGCAGGCAAGCCTGTCAGCAGGGCCTGGGAGAAATAAGAATGTAGTGGGATGTTTATATCTTTACTCATTGATTCATTTTGCAGGAATCGGGAGAGGTGTGTGGGTGACAATGTTGGGGGGAAAAGGAAGAGAAAGGAGAAGTAACTCTTAAAACACAGCCAGAGGAAATGAAGCTCATGTTACAATTGTTGTGGAAAGGTCTTGATACTATTTTTCCCCAGAATTGAGGTGGGTGTGGCTGTCAGGGAGCACCCTCCATAGAGGCAAAGTTGTTGAAAATTGATCTAAGTCAAACGATTTTACATAGGGCAACTGCTCATCAGTGGATTCAGCGACCGGTACTTGGCAAGTTTTTTATTATTATAAATATTATTTTTATTAGCATACAGAGGGCTAATAACAGAAGACTACATTTTCTTTTCTCTCACTTTTTAAAGTAGAGGCTGACTTTGATTTAAAATATCTAACAGAAAGCCATGGCTATTTTCTTCACTGATTTATGAGCATCAAAGGATGGGGAAAGTAGCCGCATTCTTGTCATTTCAGTGGTTTACCCTCTCCTTATTCTGAGTGAGGTTTTCTAATATATTGGCTATGTGCTGTCTAAGTTTTTATCATCTCTACCGTTCACCTGGCACTTTGCACATCTGCTCATAACACTTGACATGTTTCCCGTGTGTTTTAAAGCTCTGATTAGGTTGTGGGCCCATGGAGGGCAGGGTTCATTTCCTAGACATTTTTTTACATCCCTCACATACACCTATGCACCTGGTACCATATCTGCATGTAAACTAAATGTAATGAATATTGGTTGATCACTGTTATATTGTTTCAGTGTGTAATTCCATATTTTGATATGCTGTTACACAAAATTATAATTTTTAGATCTAGAAGAGCTGTGGGGGACCATTAGTCCAAGCACATCATTTTATAGAAGCAGAAACAGAGACTTCTCAAAGAGAGAAAATGCGCTCACAGTTACATGACACGGTGGTTATTAGAACTTCCTTTTTTCCTTTTGTCCCTTCCCAGTTGGGGAAACTGGTGTTTAAGTAAAGTTCAAGAGACTAGGGAATGAGTGGCAAAATGGATTAGCAGCATACACCATGAGCTGGTAAGTCACCGTTCTCAGTTTTGTGTATAATAACTACGATGTAAGCATGGCCCAAGTCGTTCTGTATGTCGCTCCATACTAAAGGCTAATCAGTCAGGCTTCTCTGCCTTTGTGCAGGGCAAAGGGAATGTTCTGCAGGCACGTGCCTCAATATGAAGAAGAGAATAAGGCAGCAAAGAGTGTGCCCACCTGCTTCCTTACTCAAGGCCTGGGCTGCATGGTTTCTATAAAGGCTCTTTTTAGGCAGTTATTTCTGGACCACTAGCCAAGGTGAAAACATTCTTTTCCTTGACTACAATCCAAAGGGGAACTTGCGGGAGAGCGTTTACTCTGCATCTCAACTGATGGCCTTTTTTTCTCCTTCTCACTCTTCCTTCTGAGGACATTTATTGATCACCTACTGTATGCTGAGCACAATGCTAGTTAGACAATGGGAAGACAATTGCAGAAAAGATAGCTGTGCTGTTCTTGAGTCTGCAGTTTTATTAGGAAGGCAAATATTCCAGGAATGGTGAATGGTGAGATAAGTGTTTAAAGAGGTATCTCCAAAGTGTCAATGGGAGCCCAAAGGAAGGGATAACTAATGACATTTGTGAGGCCAGGCAAGCCTTTTGGAGGAAGTGACATTGAGTCTTTATGAATGAATTCTTGTGGGAGGGATGGTTTTGATGGAAAAAGTGGTCCTGGGTGGAGGGGCAGCATGTGCCCACTCATGAAAACGGGAGGGGAAATGGTATATTTAGGAACCCAGAAGTAGTTTGATGTGGTAGAGAGAGGGGAAAGTATAAATCTAAAGAATGCTGGATGCTGTGCTAAGGAGTTTATATTTTAGCTTTCGGAGATGGGAAGGAAGGAGCCAACAGAGCAGAAAGTGACTATGCTAATGTCCTTTTTTCAGAGTAACACGGGTTGCTGAATATAAATAGCACTGCTAAAGAAAAAAATATATCTGGGCTCATTTCTTTTTCTTATAAAGATGAAAATTACTTCTTGGAGATACCTTTTGCTTTTGCAATTGTGAGGTTTTCCCAAGTAGTATGCAATGGTATTTTTAGAAATCAAATCATTTTTTGGATTGATTTGAAATGTACTTTTAATGTTAATGGAAAGAGCAATGGACTGGGAATTATGGAGTCCTGGGTTCTAGGGCCTGGGCCACCGTTAACAGGGCATGATAACAGTAGCATATTCCTCATTCACCATGTGAGGAGATAGGAATAGGAACTTTCAGCACTAGAGTTTAGTGTGAGACCCTGTGTGTGTGTATGGTGCATGTTTGTGTGTGCATGCATTTGCATGTTTATTTGTAGCCTAATACAAAAAAAAAATGAGGCAGTTTCTAATGAAATGTATTGATAGAGGCCAGGTATCATGACTTGCCCCTGTAATCCCAGCACTTTGGAAGGCCAAGGTGGGAGGATCCCTTGAGGTCAGGAATTTGAGGCCAGCCTGGGCAACATAGCAATACTCTGACTGCACTCCAGTCTGGGTAACAGAGTGAGACCCTGTCTCTATGTTTTTTTTTTTTTTTTTTTTTTTTTTCAAGGCATTGATGCAATCAGAGTCTAAGCCTGAAACCTAGATTTAAAGACAAAAGTCAAGTAGTAAAGAATGCAGAGGGATAACAGGGTTGCTAACTTTTAATTTGCCAAGTAAGGATATTATAAAGTTAAACAAAGCAAAGCCTAGTCATTCTCAACAAAACATGGGAAGGAAATAATGGCAGCATAAAGGACAGTCTTGTAAGTTGCCAACATGCCATGAAATTCTTACTTAAATTTTATTAATTTTCTGAATAGATAAAACATGCGTAAGTTTCCAAATTCAAGAGGTAAAGGTATATGGTGAAAAGTTTCCCTCTCACCTTTTCTCCTAGCTACCCAGTCTTTCTCCCCAGGCACTGTACTTTCTATCTGCCAAGACAAGGTAGGAAATACGACCAGCTGTAAAGCCCTCAAAGATCAAGGTTTATCACAAAAAAAAAACCTTTAAAAGTTTTTTAAAAGAGAATTTAAGCTCTTAAGAAATTCGTCTAAAGGATACCTACACAAAGGATCTGGAGTAATATAATGAAGAATAAACTCAGGAGTAGCCCCAGACGATGTGGGGGATTTTCTCATTTCTGAGCTCTTCATCTCTTAAAGAATCTAAATAAATACTTAATTGAATTCCCCAAATTCTGCCTCATTAAAAAAATGCAGAAAAGGACAGACTCTGACCTGGAGTATTTTGAGGAAAGAGATTACCCAAATTCCTGTTTATTTCTGCTCTAGAGAAGTCTTAATTTAATTCCTGAATCATGTTTGATTTTGAATAGGTCCACAGCCTGACTTTTGTTCCAAGATAATTCAGCTCAAAAATGAAGTCCTGTATAACCGAAGGGGGGAAATTTTTTAAATAAAACTGTTTGGTATTATCCATTTATATGTGACAGTGTATCTGACAAAGGAGTTTGGTTTGACATAATTACTATTTAGCTGTCCTTCTAGGCTATAATTGGTCAATGGGTTCAGCTGCTTTTAGGGCCACTCCTGAAATGTGAAAGTGGTACCATATAATCAGTATGTAGAAAGGATCCTGATCTTCTGTTGGCCAGAGTAGGTACCTTGGATTTGGAGCTGGTACCAAATACTTCAGGTACCAGTTAAAACCAGAGGGAGGTTGTAGTCGACTCCCTTACATGCCACTAAAAATGATGCTACTGTTGGTCAGAAAGTGAATCCTGCCCTAGCTCTGATTCTCAGACTAGCAGGAAAAGAAATGCTGTAAAGGAGCATTAAAAGCCTTGGGTCAATGCACATCGCACAATCTGGCCATAAATCATGACCTGTAGAATAAAGAACTGACATAAGATCAATAATTGCCGAAAAATTAAATTTTTCATTACATGAAACAGAAAAGCAATGGTTGAGTAGTTAAAACTTCCTGCACTTTAGGGGACCTCAGACGGAGAGACCCAGCTCTGTAATTTGTTCAGGAGAAAGCAGCGGGCGTAGAATTTTGAGGGAAGGTGATAAGTTAAACTGGGTAGATCTTATTTCTATTTTTAATAGTCTTTGAGTCCATCAGTTAATAGAGATACAGGTTTCTTCGGGGCCTGTTAATTACAGTAGAGATTAGAGAGCGCCAGTGACAACTCTTCCTTGGGGGTTCTCCTCTGTTTAAGACATCTCTTAGGGACAGTTTTGGAGTCTCCAAAACAAGAGATCCTGTCCCAAAGCTGCCACAGCAGAGACAAACATTGACAGGGATCTGTGATTCGTGGTTCCTCCCAGTGCAGTCCTGCTGGGAGTAACAAAGCCCCAGCCACCAAGTACAGCCTAAGGGACAGGCATCCCACTGAGGCCAGTAGCGCCCTCCTCCCTGCTCCCTCCACCCCATGCATGCACACACTGTAGTTTTTTTTCAGAAATGCCCCCAAATTATTTTCTTCCTAATCTGCCTGTCTTTTCTTGGCTCCCTAGCAGTTCCTTCCCAGACACAGGACAGAAAAGAAGGGTGGGATTCCCCACTGGAAAGCTGTTTCCACATTTAATTGATCTGTAGTAGTTCATAGTGGGCCCAGCTCTGCAGCCCACCCTGGCCGTAACCCAACTTTCAGCTAAATACTTAATGACCTGTAAACAACTCAACAGCTGCTCACAAGGGGCCGTATAGTCAAGAGACCCTGAGGTGAATCTTTTGTAAGGCAAAGCATCTTTTTGTGTGTGATGCAGAAACACTTCCTCTAATTTACCTGCTTTATAGGTTAGTGCACTCCAGGACTCTCTAACCATAAAGGTAACATTTGTAGTTAGGGTCACAGAAGAATGCTGATGAGATTTCCAGTTAAATTCAGACAAAATAGTGTCCAATTTTCTTATTGTGGCAGGGTGGCTGTTAACATGCCTCATTCTAACAACCCATCTTTTACCTCTGTGCCACATTAAAGATCAGTGTTTTAATTGTTTTAACTAGCGAGGAACCAGATGCCCAGCCTCTTTAACAGAGAAACACACATTCTGTTTCCCTATTCTTTTTTTAAAGTTGGCCACTGCTCCCGCCAAGAGGGGAGATACCTTTTATAGGGAAAGCACTAAATTCAGAGTAAGAGGCTTGGGGAGAAGGTGCCCTATAGCAGCCACACAGAGGGAGAGCACAAATGCCAGATAGAGGTGACGATTGTCCCGTCCAGTCATGAAACTTCTGAGAATGCAATGTATGGTAGGAATGCTTTATCTTCATTAACAGAAGTATTATGCCACAAGGAGAAAAACCTTGTATGAATAAACAAAGACAAATAGTCTGTTCTAAAAGCGGTAGTGTTTTGATAACTTCCATTTCTATTGTTTCTTTTGCACTGAGTAAAACACATGTTCATTATAAAAATTTTGAAAAGCATGCAAAACCGCACACAAAAAAATCCAAAAATCTGAAGCCCCAGCCACCCTGTACAGGCTAAGGGACAGGTGTCCCACTGAGGCCAGGAGTGCCTCCTCCCTGCTCCCTCCACCCCCATGCATGTCTTTTTTTCTGGGTGTATATGTATTATAACAATTGATCACATTGGACAGGTGAAACTTGCTTTCCATGTGACATATCATGAATATTTCCTATGTCATTTAATGTTATTTTATAATGTTATCATACTTATGGCTATATGATACATTTGTAGGGTACCAAAACAACTTTTAAAAATAAACATGCTGGGCTTAATACTTAGGTGATGAGTTGATAGATACAGCAGGCCATCACAGTACATGTTTACCTATGTAACAAACTTGCGTATGTACTCCCTCGCTTAAAAAATAATAAATAAATAAATAATAAGCATTCTTTAGTAGTGATGAGCATACTTTAACTCTGTGCTCATCTAATATTTACTTAGAATAAATTTTTTTTTTTTTTATTTTTGAGAAGCATTTTCGCTCTTGTCACCCGGGCTGGTGTACAATGGCGTGATCTCGGCTCACTGCAACCTGTACCTTCTGGGTTCAAGTGATTCTTCTGTCTCAACCTCCCAAGAGGCTGGGATTACAGGCGCCCACCACCATGCCCAGCTAATTTTTGTATTTTTTAGCAGAGACGGGGTTTCACCATGTTGGCTAGGTTGGTCCTGAACCCCTGACCTCAGGTAATCCACCTGCCTCAGCCTCTCAAAGTCCTGGTATTACAGGCGTGAGCCACTGCGCCTGGCCTATTTTCTTAGGTTAAATCTGTAAGAGAATTTCTGTTTTCTAAAGCTATATTTGTCTCAAGTAAAGGGGAAAAGACTCGCTAAGCCCTGTTTGCTAGTTATTAATATCAGGGTGCAGCATAGAATAGTATTTTAAAAGCCTGGATCTGTAGCCAAACCATCCCCATTTAAACCCCACTTCTACCCTCTGGATGCTTGGATTCCTCATCTGTATAATCAGAATAATAATGGTGCCTATGCTCTAGGGTTGCTGGGTGATGTAAATGAATTAATATAGAAACACACATCTGACCTATTATGATATTGCCTTTTTTTAAAATTTTGAGACAGAGTCTCGCTCTGTTGCCCAGGCTGGAGTGCAGTGGCATGATCTCGGCCTGCTGCAACCTCCGCCTCCTGGATTCAAGAGATTATCCTGCCTCAGCCTCCCTGAGTAGCTGGGACTACAAGCATGCAGCACCATGCCCAGCTAAGTTTTGTATTTTTAGTAGAGATGGGGTTTCACCCTCTTGGCCAGGATGATCTCGATCTCTTGACATCGTGATCCACCCGCCTCCGCCTCACAAAGTGCTGGGATTGCAGGCGTGAGCCACCGCGCCTGACCATATTGCCTTCTTTTAATTCTACCAATGGCTCAGTTACGTGGGCACTATTGTGGCTATACCTGGAAGTACATGTGCAGAAATGAGAAGTAAATTACCCAAGGTGGCCAAACCCAGATACCACGTGTCAGCTCCAAAATTCATTCTTTCCCTCATTATGCTATAATTACTAATTTTACCTATGTGAAACCCAAATTAAATACTGAGCTCTGGAAGCAAAAGTTTTCGACCTCACTTCAAATCTCTGCCTAAGTATAGAGAAGTGACTGTCTGGCATACCACTGTAAGCCTCCTGGTCCTTGTCACAAACTTATCTTTTGAACTTATAGTCTGTCTTTCCCACTAGAATGTATGCTCTCTGAGAGGGGGTTGTGTTGTTTAAATGACTGAGCACCAAGTCTGCACCTGGAATACTTTTGTCAAATAAATATATCTTACCATTCAATTATGTATATAGCCTAAAATGCCAGATCATTGTCAAATTGTCTCTTTTTGTTTATGCCATTAAGATTATCTACATGTATCAAATCACCTGGATAACTGACAGCTTTTCCTTTCATTTTTTATTAAAAGCACCTTTGATTTTTTCATTAAAAGAGCATCAGATGATAAGCACATTGATAAATATATTGATGAAATCATAAGCTACGTAGGTATATAAAACATAACGATTGTCAGTGGTGAATGTAGTCTTTTTCTCTTCTATCCAATTCTTTTCAGAAATCTTCTCCAGAAAGGTAAAGGACTCAAATATGAATACTTTCATAGAAAACCTCTCATTTCCTAAAGTCCAGAGTTACACTTGCTGGGTACAGACTGTGTATACAGGCCGGGTTGGCTGACTGATCCACGTAACAAGCGGATCATTCCATAGCCATAGCAAGTCCAATCAAACGTCAGACCTTTTGCTTTGCCTAATTTGCTGCATTGCCTTTTCCTCCTCGATCTCTTTCAGAATCCCCGCTTTTTCTTCAAGTGTCATGTGAATATCTAGTCTGTACAAAGCCTGTACTTGCTTCTCTTCTCCCCTGGGAGAGAGTTTGGCTCTGTTCATTGTACTTCCGTGAAACGATGTGCATAATGTGACTATGGCTCTGAAGACATTATATTGCATTTAAAAAAGTCTGTGTTCTTATTTGGACTGAGATTCTTGAGGGCAGTGATCATGGCCTTATATCCCCATTGCTTACATTTTTGCATCGCATATTAGAGGTTCTGTTGAATGAATGAACTGTATGTGTGAGTGTGTGTACTTAGAGTTTGTTAATTGAGTAACAGAAGCTAGGGGAGGTTTTAAGTAAGGGAGTAGCAGGATCTAATTCATGGCTTAGGAGTACATGTTTGACTGTACATTATCCTGCCCAAATCCTGGCATTCTGGCTTGCAGGCATGTGCTTAATTACTAAAACTTACTGTTTCAATCTTACACATTTCATTTGAAGGAATTTTGTGACCTTGTTTGTTACTTCTGCAGCCTGGCTGTTCTAAGGATTGCAACTTATTTACTTTTTTCCCTCAATTTTTCTCATACATTGAGTGATATTTTACCTTCACATTGGTACTTCCATTATCAGAAAACATGCATCTTTTTCATCATGACACCAGTTGACTATAGGAGGAGAATGTCATGCCATACACTGCTCAGTAGGGTTAGGAGTTATCAGGCAGGATTGCAAGTTTCAAGGGGATTCCAGGCAGCCCATGCAGACTGTTTCTCCCATTGTTTTTCCTTCATCCACAGAAAGTGTTAAGAGTAAGTTTTATGTCTTATTCATTGCCATATTCCCAGCATCTATTATAGTGTCTGGGATCTAGTAGATAGCAGGAAAAAAAAGTATTTAATAAATTAATGAATGACTAGCTGATCAAAGGAAGGAATGTGGCTTCTCAGCTAGAAAGCACATTTGAATTTAAGTAACACTGGTACTCCCCAGAATGGCGAAGGTGGCAGAAGCTGAGATCTTGTCAGTATTTAACAAGGCTTTGCAGCCCATACTACTGTCAGAGCCATTTGAACCAGAGCAACTCCATCTTGAATAGGGGCTGGGTAAAATGAGGTTGAGAACCACTGGGCTGCATTCCCTGGAGGTTAGGACACTGCAGTAGATAAAGGTCATGAAGACCTTGCTGATAAAACAGTCTGCAGTAAAGAAACAAGCCAAAACCCACCAAATCCAAGATGAAGACAACAGTAACCTCTAGTCGCCCTCACTGGTCATTGTGTGCTAATTATAGTGTATTAGCATGTAAAAGGACATCCCACCAGCGCCTTGGCAGTTTACAGATGCCATGGCAACATCTGGAAGTTACCCTGTATAGTCTAAAAATGGGAGGAACCCTCAATTCTGGGACTTGCCCACCCCTTTCCTGGAACATGAATAATCCATCCCTTATTTAGCATATAATCAATAAATAAGAATCCTAGTCCAGCAGCCCAAGCTGCTGCCCTGTCTGTGGAGTAGCCATTCTTTTACTCCTTTACTTTCTTAATAAACTTATTTTCACTTCATAGATTTGCCTTGAATTCTTCCTTGTGTGATCCAAGAACTCTCTCTTGAGGTCTGGATGGAACCCCTTTCTGGTAACACTACCATTAGAGAAAATGGTTCTTGAGCCTTGGGAAACTCTTTGGCAAGAAGTCCAGTAAGTTCATGAAGTTCATCTTTCCTCACGGGGAGTTTACCCTCTTGAATGCGTGTTTTTCATTACTGAGTTGACTGGAACTGTCATTTGTAGACTTTTGCTTTGGAGTTGAAGTCAACAACATTATTCTCGTATTTTAAATGAGCTCATGTTTGCCCTGTTCCCATCAATACCTCTTTCTTCCTCTGCTGTTTTCTCACATAATTTAAGGCTCTAAGCAGAGGAGAGGAGAGGCAGAGAGGGAGGAGTTCTGCTGCTACTGCCACGTTTTCATGGAGGATGAGTGTTCCCTGGGACAGATGGGAAGGAGGGTGACACATCAGCGTTCCTGAGTCCTGGGAGTGGGCTGCAGCTACGTGGGAAATCTGGCGAACTTGTCCAAAGCTAAGCTCTTAGCTCTGTTTGTTAGTTGCTGACTTCTTGTTAAATATCCCTAATTGTAGACACTAGCATTCCAAGATGAACTCTGTTTTATATATATTAAATGTACACTATTAGATTTTATGTGGGCCCCGAGAGATAGTCTTAGGCCGATCATGCCTTAAAAAACAACAACAAATACCCGGGAGGCCCTGGCCGGTTTCACAGCTGGGCTCTGTCCTGTGGGTTTTAGCCTGTGATGGTCTCTTAGGTAAAAGTGACTTGAGCTTCCAGCTTTGTGTTGCACAGTGCATCCTTCACTTTTGCAGACACTTTATTTTCTCAGCGTCCTATTGATATTTAGGAGACACTGTAGCTGCAGTGATATGTCACAGACGCTCAGGAACTTTACAACACCCAGGGCGCTGGATTTTGGGTCTGGGAGATGGTGAGTAGTGGGAGCTGTCTTTACTGAGAGCCTGGCTTTAAATTGTTCTTTAGGCTGAAGGAACCACAGCCAAAAAAGCAGATTGAAGAGGTGCTGATTCTGCTGATGACACAGGCTTTCTGATGACCTGAAGGAGCAGTTCTTGCTCCTGGGTCTCTGGGGCACAACAGAAAGGAATCACTCCCTACACCTCAGTCAGACCCTTTCTTCTCACTTCTCTTCACCGACACAAACTCTCACAGAAAGTTTACAAAAAAAAAAAAAATTATCAGAGCGTTTAAGAAGCCTTACTCCATGTGAATTATAATTTAGTGGGATCAGTTTCCTGAGGATTTCTGAGGAGAGGAAAAGAGTGCTTCTTTATAGGTCCCCAAGCTACACATTTAGTCTTTCTATCATGTTGGGTTCTATGTGGTTTACACTTATTTAAGCTTCGTCTGTCTCAATTTTTTTTTCTACGGGCTAAAATCATGCTGGTTTTTCGTGTCCTGTCATCCTACTTCATTTCCTACTTTAGTTTTCCATGTTCAGTCACTCGGTGGTCACTATCATCCTGTATCTTCCCACTGTGTGACTACTCACTCACCCCTTATTTTCAAAGAGAAAGTTTTATTTTTATTTTTTTTAGAAACAGGGTCTCGCTCTGTCGCCAGGTTGAAACGCAGTGGCGCAACCGTGGCTCACTGTAGCCTCGACCTCCTGGGCTCAAGGGATCTTCCTGCCTCAGCCTCCTGAGTAGCTGAGACTACGAGTGTACATTACCTTGCCTGGCTAATTCTGAAACTTTTTTGTAGAGACAAGGTCTTGCTATATTGTCCAGACTGGTCTCGAACTCCTCGTCTTAAGTGATTCTTTCACCTTGGCCTTCCAAAGTGCTGGGATTACAGGTGTGAGCCACTGCACCCAGCATCACCCTTTCTTAATGGTGGGCTTCCAGCAGTGATATGGGGATATGACTCTCCCCTCCCTGGCCACAGCCAATTAGGACAAAGATATGCGCCTGGGCCTTTTAGAGCCTTTTCCCTGGGATTCTAAGGAAGCTCTGTCTCTCTATGAGACTGAAACTTTGGAATTATGGGCAGCCGTTTTATATTCACTGGGTGGACAAGTATCATCACATTAAGAAGGATAAAGTGAAGGTTTGTGAGGAGACATGGAGAAATTTTTCACCCCCTCACCTCCTCTTCCATCCCTGTTCTAGGCTTCCTGAGGCTTCGCTGTCTTCCTGTTCTTGGGTTGTGTGAATCACCTCTGTATCTTTATGATAAATCTCCCCCTCCCTTTTTTATTTTTGACTTGAGCAAGTGTGAGGTTTTCTTCTGTTGCTTCTAATCACAAGAATCTTCACTAGTCTGCGTTTGTCAGGCTAGTGTTGCAGTCTGCATTGTCACCACTCCAAGAAGCAGGTAAAGATTCAGAGGGGAAAGGGGAAAGTCGTAAACGCACAGGTCCTCATCAAGCTGAGAAATGGGAGGTTTTCTTCTTTTCTTTCACAGTCACAGACTCATTCCTTGAGGGGAAATTTGTGGTGCGTGCAAGAGGCGGGAGGCCAGAGCCAAGGAATGCAAGCAGCAAAGAGCATGACATAGCTACAGTCAGGAGAGAAACAAGATTCTAAAAGGCAGAGTCAAAGTTGAAAGTTTCACATATGGAGAATGGGCACCCAACAGAAAGATCTTGGCCCTCTAAGGCAGATAAAATGCTGAATCTTGGGCCCCTCCCTGGGGATCAAGACATACTCTTGGTAGGACTTGGTAGGATTTATTTTTGAAAGCCTGATTAGGATGTTTTAAAATTTGCCTATTGGCATCTTTTTGCATACCAGGAAAACTAAGAGGATCTTGAAAGAGTTTTGATAATCACCACCCCCTTTTTCCCCTTTTGACATGGATAATTCATATCCCATTATGATGTGACTAATTCAAATATGATTATTATCCAAACAGAAATATTCTTGTACTTTCATTACTGGAAAATAACTTTCTGCTTGTCAAAGCCAAGTTAAGGAAAAGTCAGCATTGTCTGTTTCTCATAAAGCACATTCTTTCTCTGTCTCATGCCAAAATTCTGTCTCAGTTGGAAATAAAGTGGACAAATCTTCACTGTGGCTGATCTATAGCTTTATAAGAGAAGGAATATATTATGATTCTAACGCTATCCTTGGAACTTTCTGTTCTGATTTCAGGTTACATGAGTAGAATAGTTAAAAATCAAGGAGAGTACATATTCAGAATATGGGCATAAAATTGAAATGTTAGATAATTTTTTATTTTTGACATTAAAATGTTTTTCATAAATTAACATAAAGCAAATAAAAATCACAGAATGGCTTTTACTTTTACTTAGGAAGAGCAAGGCAAAGAAATGTTATTCACACATTATATCAGGCAAAAATGCAAATTTTCTTCCCAGCTAACACCATTAAAAATATTGCCTCTCACAAGTTTCTCCTGGCAAAAGTTAGTTTCAAATCTGCAATTTAAATATTATGAGCCAGGCTAGGCACCATGGCTCACACCTGTAATTCCAGCACTTTGGGAGGCTGAGGCACTGGATCACTTGAGGTCAGGAGTTCAAGACCAGCCCAACATGGTGAAACCCTGTCTCTACTAAAAATACAATTAGCTGGAGCTGGTGGTGCACACCTGTAATACCAGCTACTTGGGAGACTGAGGCAGGAGAATAGCTTGAATCCAGAAGGCAGAGTTTTCAGTGAGCCAAGATCATGCCACTGCACTCCAGCCTGGGCAACAGAGAAAAACTCTGTCTCAATAAAATAAAATAAAAATCCTAAAATAAATAAATATTATAAGCCAGTTATGGTAGTGCATGCCTGTAGCCCCAGCTACTTGGGAGACTCAGGTGGAAGCCTGAGGCTGAGCCCAGGACTTTGAGTCCAGCCTGGGCAATATAGCAAGACCCCATCTCTAAAAGAATAATAAATAAGTATTATGTACACAGGGCTGAAATACAGATGTTTCTATCACTACTATAGGCTCCTGTGTCTTAAGTTCTGTGTTAGTAGATGCATTTGAATAGATCATATTTGTTTTTATCTTCCTTCCCAACCTGAAATGAGCAAATGTTTCATGGATTTTTCCTTCTCCTTTTGGTTTCCCCTTGTTACACATTTTACCAGATGGCCGAGTTTCATTTGGAAAATAATTTTCCATAATAATAGATCATTTGGTGCTCATGACCAATGATTCCACTCCCCGCTGCCATCTACGGGAACCATGGGATGGCGAAAAGTGGCAAATGAGTCAGACCTGGCAGAGCCTGGAGGAGGGGGAAAGACACAGCAAACAAGGGGAGGCTTGGCTTTGTCACAGACCTGAACGAGAGTCCTAGGACAGTAAGAACTGAATGGGGTGTGTGTGTGTGTGTGTGTGTGTGTGTGTGTGTGACAGAGAGAGAGAGAGAGAGAGAGAGAGAAACCTACATACACCCTCAGGAGATACTGTGTGTGTAAGTATTTTATTTTGGAGGTAGCTGCAGGTCATTCTGACAGATGTAGAACTGTGTGGCACAACTTTGTATGGCAAAGAGGAGGACTGGGGAAGAGAGGAGCATCACTGTGCTGAAAAATGAGATGAGGCTGAGATGCTGGGTGTGTAAGCAAGGGCCTAGTGAAGAAAACAGTGTAAAGAAGTGCCAGGGTGAAACTTTCCCTTTGTCCGCAGAAGGTTCAAATCACTCCACAAAAGGCAGATTAATTGGAGAAAGAGCATGCCAATGTATCACTAACGTTTGCACTATAGATGGGAACACTTCAGAATAAAGACCCAACTCTCCACTGGGGTGCAGAAGCTTATATGCCACTCAAGATGACAGAAAGAATGGGGTTTTTGTGCATGGCCAAAAACAAGTTATGTTGGTAAATTGGGTTTTTGAGGCAAGACAGGTTATGGGAGGGAGAGAAGAGGAGACTTGGCTAGCAAAGGCGGTCTTGTTATGTAAAGGCGAGAAGCCTTCAGTAAGATTAAGTGGTATTTTTTTTTTTCTCCAGTCCTTTAAAGGTGTCAGACTCTCAGTTAATGTTTGCTGGATCTGGACCAGGGAAGGTCTTTAATTTTGTCACTAGGATTTCAAAGATTAGCCATGACACTATCATGTGTCTTTCTTTTGTTTTTCCCATGAATTAATTAGAATAAGATATCTCTATTTTCTTCTTCTTAAATTTAGGAGGCTAACTTAAAGAATCCATCTTTTGGCCATTGACAATTAGAATTTCCAGTGGAGTTGCTATTATTCCAATAGCAACTCAATCCAAATGGCTACTTATGGAAAGCCCAAGATGTAATTTCCCAAGTTTAGAAAAAAAGGTGCTTCCAAGAGAGGGCATAGAAGAAGCAATCCCAAAGACACTCCCCTAAAAATCTACTCCCAGTGTTACCAGAAAGGGGTCTGGATCCAAACCCCAAGAAGGGGTTATTGGATCTTGCCCAAGAAAGAATTCAGGGCAAGTCCACAGAGTAAAGTAAAAGGAAGTTTATTAGAAAAGTAAAGGAATAAAAGAATGGCTATTCCATAGATAGGGCAGCCTCAAGGGCTGCTGGTTGCCCATTTTTGTGGTTATTTCTTGATTATATGCTAAACAAGGGGTGGATTATTCATGCCTCCTATTTTTAGAGCATAGGGTAACTTTCTGACATTGCCATGGCATTTGTAAACAGTCATGGCTCTGGTTGGGGTGTAGCAGTGAGGATGACCAGAGGACACTTGTTGCCATCTTGGTTTTTGTGGGCTGGCTTCTTCACTGCAACCTGTTTTACCTGCAAAGTCTTTATGACCTTGTGTATTTGGTACGAACCTCTTGTCTCATCCTGTGACTTAGAAAGCCTAGCCATCTGGGAATGTAGCCCAGTAAATCTTTGCTTTATTTTAGCTAGCCCCTATTCAAGATGGAGTAGGTATGGTTCAAATACCTCTGACACCAGGATTAGGCTAAGACAGCAAAAGGCTCTTGTTGTGACCGATGTTTAAGGACGTTGTTTGCCTCCAGTAACCCACAAATTTGTAGGACGATGCCAGTCACGGACCTGTGAATCTGTGACACCCTATATGCCCTCCAGTATTTAAAGAACACTGACTGCCGATTAAAGGAAAAGTTAGTGACTTTTCTGCCACTAACCAGGCAACAAGAATTGAGATGACAAAAGCCCTGTAGGGTTGGAACATCTCAAGACAAATTATCCCAACAGCATGATATCTTCAGAATGAAAATCTTGAGTTCCAGGTCATTTTCAGGCTGGCCACCTAATGTGATTTGAAAATCCTATGCCCTGGATGGCAGAGACCAAGAGAGAGTGTTTCCGTTTGGTCACAAGTCAAGCTCTCGAGGACGTGGAACAAGAACAGAAGGAGCCTCAACCAGTGCCCCTCTTTGTGACAGACAAAGTCAAAGGAAAGGACTATTTCTGGGAGGAAAGAGATCAAACAATATGAATATCCATACCACAAAGTACCAAATAGTACACTAGAGTCCCTGCACCAAGACTAGTCACATAAATCTTTTTCTCCCATTAATCAGAATTTTGCAGAGGAATCAGTAGTTTTTGCCACCCACTTGACTGGATTGCACAGAGAGAGATGCTGGGAGCCTGGCTGTAAGAAATTCTTACTCTTTTGCCCACAGATCAGGTCCCGAATTCTCTTAACTGTTGCTTCTAGAAGAGTGGAAGTTTGACCCTACCAACTATGCCAAACTCTAGGAGCAAAGGGACAGGTTTGCCGAAAAAAATCAACTCACAAAAGGCAGGTTAATTGGAGAACGGCATGCTAATTTATTAATGCTAATGCTGTAGATGAGGAGACCTCAGCATGAAGACCCAACCCCTTAGTGGGGTAGAGAAGCTTCTATACCATCTTGAGGTTACAGAGAGAATGGGGGCTTGGTTCATGGCCAAAAACAGCATATGGTAGTAAGTCAGGTTTTAGTAAGACAGGTTATGGGAGGAAGAGAAGAGACTTTGCTAGCAAAGGTGGTCTTGTTATGTCAATGACACCTCACTGATAGCAGCCCTCAGATAGATTTAGTGGTAACTGTTTTCTTAGACTTTTCAAGATGTTGGACCCTCAGTTAATCTTTGCTGGTTGTGGACAAGGGAAGCCTAGCTGCATCAACGTGGCTTATCTATATTGCAAAATTTGAAACCGCCTTTGCAAAATTACAGCTGAGGAAATTATGATAGGGAAAGAAATCAGACCTAACAAACTCCATCTTGCTTCTAACCTTTAAGCTGTCCTTATTCATTCCTGGGCATAGGCTGAACTAACTTTGGGAAGGAATTCAGTTCATGGTTTGACTCTAAAACAAAATTGATAACAGCCCTTTCCCGAAAAGACCCCCTTCTTGCCTGGGGTCCAGTCTGCCTTTGCAGGACTAACACATTAGCTACAGGATTAGAAATTACAGTTGAGATGTTTTGCAGACCCTACACTGGATGGATCAGCTGATACCACCCATACTGGTAATCTGGCTCAACCTGTTCTGCCCTCCCACCTAGGAACAGAAGACAGCAAAAAAAAACTCACTTCGACCCCCTGTGATTCCATCTTCAACATGACCAATCGGCACTTCCCACCTCTCAAGCCCCAACCCACCAAATTATCTTTAAAAACTTTGATCCCTGAATGCTCAAGGAGACATATTTGAGTAATAATAAATTTCTGGTCTTCTGCACAGCTGGCTTTATGTGAATTACTCTTTTTCCATTGCAATTCCCATCTTGATAAATCAGCTCTGTCCAGGCAGCGGGCAAGGTAATTATGTTTTACTTTATTCTTTTGGTGGACCACTCTCACAGAAAGATGAATAATTGATTTCATTACCCACAGTTATCTGATAAATAATCAATCAGTTGAGTTAGTGATTTTATTTTGTAATTTACATTTAAATAAACAGGAGTGGAGGGCATTCTTTCAAGAAGTTAAAAAAAATTAGGCTTACTTAAATGATGTTTAATGTAAAACAAAAACACTAAAACAATTCCAAAGTTACATCATCTACTCCATTTTTACTCATGAGTTTGCAGCGACTGGAAACAAGGGTAAGTGATGACATGAAAAATGACGTGGAAAAACAAAGGCCCAGGGATTCAATATAACAGGTTATTTCTATATTTGGATTTAGCCAGTTCATCTGCCCAATATTCTGACCTGTGGGTTTATAGAAAGATTTTCTCAGAGGCAACTTGAGTATAGGGAAAGGGGCTTTGACACTGTAAACAGAAATCGTTTTTCCCAAAAGTCTCAATTTGGCCATTATTTATCTGTGTGATCAAGTCATGACCTCACTGCTCCTGTTTCTCATGTAGAATAAGGAGTTAATAATTTAAACTGAACAATGTTATGGTGAGGATTCAATAAAATAATGCCTGTAAAAATGCTATGTGAAGTACAAACTATGTGTGGGAGGATGTTAAATTTTAAATGAGGGCCCCATGGAGCTGGGAGAAGCCTAGATCATAGCATCTAGTGCCTCAATGCTTAGCAGCCTAGTCTGGGTAGACTGAGCCTCTCAGAAAAGTAGAGGATTCTGTTAGCAGCAAGGCAAGTGAACAGCAATGCTGAGCAGGGGGCCAAGGGCAGTGTTCCAGGGTTGTCTCGATAAAGCAAAAATGTATCTGGTATTTACTATATACCATTGTATATTCATTGCATCATTCATTCCAAAACTGAACTAGTTTTTTTTCTCTAGAAATTCTGCCCATTCCTGCTTATGTATTAAGGGAATTTGGGTAGTCGTTTTAAGAAAGTTAAGGAGAAAGGAAACATTTCAATTTCCATAGTGTTGATAAAGAATTGCAGCAATTGCAGCACAAAGTGTATCATTTAGAGCTGCTGCTGCTTCTTCTTTTTTTTTTTTTTTTGAGATGGAGCCTTCCTCTGTGGCATCCAGGCTGGAGTGCAGTGGTGCGCGATCTCAGCTCACTGAAACCTCCGTCTCCCAGGTTCAAGTGATTCTTATGTCTCAGTCTTCCAATTAGCTGGGATTACAGGTTCCCATAACCATGCCCGGCTATTTTTTTGTATTTTTAGTAGAGACTGGATTTCACCATAATGGCCAGGCTGGTCTTGAACTCCTGATCTCAGTTGATCTTCCCACCACAGCCTTCCAAAGTTCTGAGAATTACAGGCATGAGCCGCAGTGCCCAGGCTAGAGCTTCATTTTAATTTGCATCACTGTCACATGGCAGTAAACGCTAGGCCTTTTCGTAGCTCTTTGCTCTAGAGGAAATCTCTATGCAGTCTTTTTTAGGATCCTGTTGCACTGCTTTTGAAAGGAAATGCAACTTTATGTTCTTTTTACACTCAGAAGTCTGAAAGGTACTTTTTTTTTTTTTTTTTTGAGATGGGGTCTTGCTCTGTGGCCCAGGCTGAAGTGCAGAGTGCTGCACAGAGCAGAATTAACTTTAATTATCACCTTGAGGTGAAACAGAGGAAGTCACAAATTCTGAGATGAGAGAAGCTTTTTAGATAACTATGAGGTGTTTTCAAAAGTGCCCTGTCTCTTTGGTAAGTGGGGTTTCCCAACTCCTGTTCAATGATCTGTCAAAGTTAGAATGCACACGAAAGATACACTGATACAACTGGACTTGTCTGAGAGGAAAACAAAAATTTGTTTTTTTGGTGAATCCTTCCTTTTTCCCTCTCAGTTGTAGTTATTCTAGGTGACAAAGAACAAATTATATTAAAAGAGGTTGAGATTTTTAGGAGCTGCTTTTCAAAACATAGAAACCAATATTCTTTGTACTGGCTGACTTAGTTTGAATGTGTGTTTGCCTGGGGTTAGGAGACATAGCCTCCCCAAAAAGGCAGGGCTCTACCATCATCAGGCAGCTCTTCCTAAGGAATGATCAAGCTAGCAGAGGTATTTTCTTCTCTTTAGTAACAAACCAACATTCCCCTTTCCGTGCACCCATTTGCTGCATCTCCATCCTACTTTGTTAAAATTATAACTGTCTCTTGGATTCCAGGTATTCTCACAGACCTGCCTTTCCACTGTTCAGGAGTAGCTTTGAATTCCAAAATCTAATCATAGAGCTAATTCATTCCCAAATGTTTCTTTTCACAACTGTTTATGGAAGGACAGTGTGTTACAGGCTCTGTGCTAGCTGCGGGAATACAGCTGTGAACCAGGTGGAGAAAAATTCCTGCCCTATGGGAGCTTACACTCGGGGGAAAGGGGAATTAGCTTCCTTGATAAAATGTAAGTTGGTCTATTTATAATATATAATATGTATATCATCTATACATAAATGTGTCTTCTCTAGATTTCTCATCCCAACATGTGTATCTGTGCAGTTCAAACAGATCCTACAGAGGTTGGGACAGAATTCTTATTCCGAGAAGACTGCATTCACTGTGCTAGAGCGTTTGTTACTCAGAGCCAGAGCTCCTTCTGCTGTAGATACCTTAATCTTGTTATCAAGATTATGTGAGAAGAGGGAGGCTAAAACAAACCTTCTCACTGCCATTTCCATTTCTCTGCCCCAAGGCCTTTGTTTTAAAGTCCAGAAGCTGAAAACAATTTAGAAACAAAAATGATTAATGCCATGAAGGACTGATTTATGGGAAAGGATCTTAGGAGATAAATATGTATGGGTTGACTTCAGGAGGCTCTCAGAAATTCCTAGTGATATAGTTCGTGAAGAAGGATTAGCATGATATTAAAGCTAAAACAAAGTAGGGTAGAAGAGAACAATTAAGGACGTTTGGGAATACCTAATTATTACTATTATTATTTTTGAGGTAGAGTCTTGCCTTGTCACCCACAGGCTGGAGTGCAGTGTCGTGATCTTGGCTCACTGCAACCCTTCTCTCCCAGGTTCAAGCAATTCTCCTGCCTCAGACTCCTGAGTAGCTGGGACTGCAGGTGTGCACCATCATGCCCAGCTAATTTTTGTATTTTTAGTAGAGATGGGATTTTGCCATGTTGGCCAGGCTGGTCTTGAACTCCTGACCTCAGGTGATTAGCCCGACGCGGCCTTCCAAAGTGCTAGGATTACAGGCGTGAGCCACCATGCCCAGCCTGGAATACCTAATTTTTAACATTCGTATGATGCTTTACATGTGAACAACAATGTTGTATATCATTGATTAAGGGTTTAGCTTGTGACAAGCACTTACACAAAAAATTATTTAACAAATATTTATTAAGTGCCTAGTATGTGCAAGAGGCTGTTCTAGTTTCTGGAGATCCAGTCTTAAACAGAAAAGACAAAAAATCCTTCCTTTATGGAGCTTGCATTTAGTTGGGGAAGGTAGAATACACAAAAAATAAGTAATATATGTTATCGGGTCAAGTGGTGTCAAGTGCATGACATGAGGGTACAATTATCTGCACAGCTTGCAAAGTGATTTCACAAACATCATTAACTCATTTAACAAATATTTATTGAGCATACAACATGTACCAGCCATTGTGTTCACAACAACTGTGTAGTTGTTAGCATTTTTAAGACCAAAATATTGAGATCTAGACTGGTTAAAAGATCTTCCCAGGTAATAGAGCTGAAGGCACGACATGATGGGCTAACACCTGCAGCCCCAGCACTTTGGGAGGCTGAGGTGGGAGGATGGCTTGAGGCCAGGAGTTTGAGATCAGCCAGGTCAACACAGAGAGATACTGTGTCTACAATTAAAAAAAAAAAAAAATTTACAGCTGGTATATTGCTGAGCCAGGACTCAAACCCATATTTTCGGTTTCTAAGTATAGTCCTCTTTCTGAGGCAATAGTTGTAACTCTAAAATCTGAGCCTTGAAGCTTCCTTGTTTCTTCTTTCACTCCGTCCGTTGCTATAAGAATGAAATAAATATGTTTCTAGGGAAGTGTATTTCTACCTTCAGGGGCTCCTGGACACGTGTGTTGCTTGGGCAACATTTTGTCTTCGATTGAATGAGTTTGGATAGCTTAAAAATTCGTTGTGACTTGCAAAAGATATTTTAAAAAAATTTACCTTCATAAACTTTTCTTTAAGTGACTTTAAAGAAAGACATCTACTGTAACGTTCCCCTCTCTGTTTCATATCCTCTACTTAATTTTATTCCTTCAATTTCCTCTGGTCATATGAATTTTAAAATTAGGCCCTTTGACTCTTCTATAAACTGTATTTGGAGGCTCTGTCAAATCTCACTGAGACTTTGCTGGATTCTTAAAAGCTCATGGCTTTTTGAATTAATCTTTTACATGAGAAAGCAGGGGAGATTCTTGGAAGTAATCTGAATTGACATATATTTCTGTTGTTTTACAACAGTTTCCCAAAGTTTGCAGTTTTAAGTAAATTTAGAACAATTGTAAAAAAGCACACAAACTTGAAAATGGTCGAGTTGTAGGCCAGGGAATTTGGCCTTCTTATCCTGAATGTTTACATATGGATTTTTCTTTAGATGTATTTTTAACATTGTCCCCTTCACTTTTACTTTTGCCGCAAGGTAAACCCACTTCCAGTAAATAGTTTTGAACTGATTTTAAACCAGGGTGAATGCAGTACGAAAGCCAACAAATTACGGTGGACGGGGCATAGTCAAAAAAGATAGTTGGGTGGCTTGGGTATTTAATAATCTTTTAAAAGACACAAAAGCAATAATCTTTAAAAATACAAAAACAACTTTTGTTCAATGTTGACATTATCACTGTTAATATTTTGGTATGGCCTATCTTTTCAGACACGCATTCCCTCTATAAAAAAATGGGATCATATGTTATGGGCTTCATTTCTTTTTTCTTTGTCTACATCATTTTCATGGCTCTTTAGTAGACTAACATATTATGATTTATAAAACTATTTGTCTACTGATCATTTAAATTATTTCCCATTTTTTTACGCTTATTAATAATTTATAGTGCACATCCTTAAAGTAAAATATTTGAACACATCTGTGATTATTTTTATACATCTGCAAACTAGTTCACAGAAATTAAATTGTTGGGTGAAGTGTATGTGGAATTCTAAGGCTTTTTTTAGTTTTGTAAAATTGTCCTCAAAATTCTGTATTCCCATAAGTAATATATGGTGAGTTAAAACACTGGGTAAGAAACTATTAAATGCAAGTCAGGTACGGTGGCATGGTGCCTGTATTTCTAGGTGCTTGAGAGGCTGAAGCAGGAGGACCACTTGAGCCCAGGAATTGGTGACCATAGTGTTCTACGACCACACCTATGAATAGCCACTGCACTCTAGACTGGACAACATAGCAAGACCTAGTCTCTAAAACAACAAAGTGAAACCCAAAACCACAAAATGCACAATGCATAATACATAATCTAAAAAAGCACAATACATAATCTCAAAAAAGAGAGTTCAGATCACATCAACAACTAAGAATATTCTGTTCCTTCATTTTGGGGGATTTTCTATTTGAAAACTATCCCAAAGAAAGAAAAATGGAACACCATTACAATTGAGGGCTATATAGTGTACTGAATTGGAAATTTGAAAATCTGGTCCCTAGCCCTGGCTGTGCTGCTCATTTGATGTGTGTGGCTCTGCCAGCCAGTTATTCCACCTGGGCCTGCTAATCTTTATTTGTAGTGTGACCATATATTGTGCTCTATGTTTGTGGCACAAGAATAATAATTAATAGCATCTTCTTTTACTCTCAAAGTGGACAATGAAGTCCATGCTTGTCCTACTTACCTCTGTGTGAGGTGTTTCCACTATTAAAATGGACATATGTTGTTTTGCCTGCCCAGCCTCTTTCCCCTGTTGTTTTCTGTTGTGGTACCAGGCTCTTCCATCATCAGTCTATGTGTGTGCAGCCTAAGTCTCTCCCAGACACACAGCCAGGGTGGGCCAGCCAGAGTACCACAACAGAACTTGGATTCAGTCATCTTGGACTCAGAGATGAATCTAAATATAGCTATGTGACCCAAATCACACTCCTGTGAGCTGTCCTCCTGGATTTCTGATGGGGCTAGTGGTACACTGGCTCATATTGGTCCACAAGAGCCAATTATTAAATTTCTAGGCATTTTGCTAATCGGTTGTTAAACACAGCCATTATTAACAATTAGATTATATAAACTTACAATTAAAGTATATTAAAACAAAGGTAGTGAATACTTAAAACTCACAGCTGCCTAATTATTTTGCTATATTATATTATTACCTATGATGTTGAGTTATTTATGTGTTTTGACTCTATAAGGTGGAAGTACTACAGAATAGACTACATCTCTTCCCAACTCCATGTATAGTGATGTCAAGTTGGTAGGTTGAAATTGTCCATGGTGGGAATATTTACACCATGGAAATTGGCAAATATTATAAACCAGGTTTTTTTTTTTTTTTTTTTTTTTTTCCTGGAAAGCCAATCATTAAACACCTTCACATCCCTGGCTAAAACTAATGGGAAAGGGGCTTTTGCTTTTCACTTTGTTGCTATGCTGGTAAAATATAGTCCTGGAGTAGCAGGAGGGCCATTTTGGTCATTTGGGGAGAGCTTGCCCAATAACTGTGCTAGTGGAAGGGAAAGTAGAGCTGAGCGCTGTAGAATGACAAGATTCTTATTTTTCCTTTGGCTTCATTGAGGTATAATTGACAAATAAAAATAGAGACAAGCTTGGTGTGTTGGTTTATTCCTGTAATGTCAACATTTTGGGAGGCAGAGGCAGGAGGATGCTTTAGCTCAGGAGTTTGAGACCAGCATGGGCAAAATAGCAAGATCCTGTCTCTACAACAAATTAAAAATTTAGGCAAGGTGTGGTGGCTCACACCTGTAATCCCAGCACTCTGGGAGCCTGAGGCAGGCAGATCACCTGAGGTCAGCAGTTCAAGATCAGCCTGTCCAACATGGTGAAACCCTGTTTCTACTAAAAATGCAAAAAAAAAAAAAAAAATTAGCTGGGTGTGGTGGTGCATGCCTATGATCCCAGTACTCAGGAGGCTGAGGCAGGAGAATCGCTTGAACCCAGAAGGCAGAGGTTGCAATGAGCCAAGATTGTGCCACTGTACTCCAGCCTAGGTGACAGAGCAAGACTCCATCTCAAAAATAAATAAATAAATAAATAATAAAAAGTTAGTCAGAAGTGTTGGCGTGCACCTGAAGTCCTAGCTACTCAGGAGGCTGAGGTGGGAGGATCACTTGAGGCTGGAAGTGGAGGCAGCAGTGAGCCAAGACTGTGCCATTGCACTTCAGCCTGAGTGACAGAGCAAGACAGACCATGTCTCAAAAAAAAAAAAAAAAAAAAAAACCACAAGACTCTTAATATGAGCATTTGTTATCCTAGTTGGATGAGAAACTGGCTTAATCCATATTAGATGTCTATAGTTTATAAATAAAAGTCTTTCAATAATACAGACTCTATGATCTATAAGACTCCCTTGTAGCTTCTTAATAATATCTGATTTCAAAATTAAATAAAAGGGGGAAATTTTTAGATCATATTTAAGTGCCCATAGTTACTGTCTTTGACAAGAAGTCAAATAAAAAATATTCTGTAATGAACTCACACAATTTGTCTCATTTAATTCTGCATAATGTTAGCATTAAATGTCTTATAATAAAAATTTAAGCCATAAGACAGATGAAATAAACATGTCAATAATTTCACTCATTTTATAAGATTCCCCCCTCTTTTGAAAATAAAATATTGTGTGTAAGTTGATCCATTTTAAAATAATTTTTTAAAACCAACTTTAAATTATCCTCAGATAATGATTATTGCCTATATTCAACCACAGCACTGTGTCCAGAAAGCCCTGTTAGGATAAAGTTACTCTCCATTTTAAGGACACTGTCCTTTCTCACATAGAAATATTGATTCCATTTTAGCAGTGTGATGTCACTATGATGCACCCTGAGGTGGCGTTTCTTAATTAATGAATGAATCTGGAGTAGGTCCTACTGAAATATTAGGAATACTCTCCAATTTGACACAGCTGAAGTGCCTATTTAACATTTTCTTCCTGGCTCACTATAGCTACGACCCATCTCACATACTGTTGGTTCAAAAGAATCAAAATCCCATCGGTGTGTTCACTTTCTGGTACTCGACTGTTGATAGCTCAGAGGTGTTAGTGGTTAATAGTCAACATTCACAAAAATCTTCTGAGGCCAAACCTCATAACTTGCCAAGTGTTAAGATGGTTTAAATTTACCATCCCTGAAATAAAGTGTTCTTTTCTTTCTCTGACGTAAAAAGATGTTAGAGAAAGGCTGTTTTGATTTGGATGATTCCATTTAGAAGTAAACTAAACAACAAAAACCTTGATGCTGGCATTATTAGCTCTGCTAGAATTATCTTTCCATGCCAGAACTTTGGGGTTTCCTTGTCAATAGCTGGCTGCCTCCTCCTAATTCGATTGCTAGTTTGCCCCTTTTTCAATAGTGAGGTGTCATCTTGCAACTATAACAAAAAAAAAACTATTTCAATTAATGGAATGTAACAAGCACTTTTGGGGACTGACCTTGAGTTAATTCCCTGCACCAGTATTTGCATTTCCCAAAGTGTGTTCCAAGAACCCTAGATAGGGAAACATTTCATGTCAGTATTTCTCAGTGTGCAGATCATCTGCATGTGAACTACCTGGGCTGTTAAAGCACAGGCTCCAGGGCTGCTTCTGAGGGGCTTGGTAACATGACTTTTCAATGGTTTCTCAGAGTGATTCATATGTACTTTGGGAAAAAGGGGTCTACTAAATTTGTGAATTACTTTGGTTTTTCCTTTCTCTTTTTTTTTTTTTTTTTTTTTTGAGACGGAGTCTTGCTCAGCCGCCCAGGCTGGAGTGCAGCGTTGCGACCCCGGCTCACTACAACCTCCAACTCCCTAGTTCAAGTGGTTCTCCTACCTCAGCCTCCCAGTAGCTGGGATTACAGGCGCCCACCACCACGCCCGGCTAAATATTTTTGAATTTTTAGTAGAGATGGGTTTCACCATTCTGGCCAGGCTGGTCTCGAACGCCTGACCTCAAATGATTTGCCCTCCTCGGTATCCTAAGGTGCTGGGATTACAGGCGTGAGCCAATGTGCCCATCCCCTTTTTCCTTTTTTTTTTTTTTGTTTAAACAAATGTGCACCGCGATGTTTCAACAAGTAAGACAAATGCCGTGAATGTGAAAGCTGCAGTTTGCAATATACCACATTTAGAACCCCGGGGACTTGAATTAGACAGAGGTGGTAGTCATTCTAATTAAACAGTCAGGTAACTTCACGACAAGTTGATTTGCAGCATCGAAAGTGTCCATTTAAGTTTCTTTTCTCTTTATGATCAGAGGTCCCACATTGTCTCCAGTCTCCTCGTTGTGTTTTGCGTGAGACCCATCGCAGAATGGGAACTTTTTGGACCGCCAACAACGGCAGTACACAGATTGCTCTCCCAAACCCTCCATGTCAAAAGCATGTACTATCTTGGGGTTGTCTTTCTGGATGTAAAGGTTTATCATAGCTTTATTTCAATGGTCTTTAACATAAAATCTTTTGTAAGCTAAATAACCAATTGGAGCTGTCCCAGCAGCAATGGCAACTGCTACGATCCATTCATTTTGTGCACTGGAACTAGAAGTCAGACTCGGGGCGCTGTCGCTTGCGAGGCGTGTGCACGAGGATACCGAGCACAAACGGGTTCGCACAGCCTGCGAGAGTCAAGGCACCAGCGGCGTACCAAGGGCACCGACTCTGCGCTGCTCCCGCTGAAATATTTTCTTGTCTTACAGGCTAAATTAGCAAATTAAAGGATCTGAAAAGTCCTGTAGTGGAGACCTGCTTAACTTTTTAAACCCACGATTTTCTCAAATTGATTTTCCAGTTTGTTTTTGTTTTTGTTTTGAGAGAGAGTCTCTCTCTTGCCCAGGCTGGAGTGCAGTGGTGCTATCTCGGCTCACTGCAACCTGTGTCTCCCGGGTTCAAGCTATTCTCATGTCTTAGCCTCCCAAGTAGCTGGGACTGCAGGTGTGGGCCACCGTGCCCAGCTAATTTTTTGAATTTTTAGTGGAGACAGGGTTTCACCATGTTGGCCTGGCCTCAAAACTCCTGGCTTCAAGTGATCCGCCCACCTGAAAGTGCTGGGATTACCGGTGTGAGCCCCACCACTTCCCACCTCAGATTGTTTGATTACAGAATTCTTTTTTTGGGAGGAATATCTGTTATTTGATCAAATACCATTGGGAAAGGTTACTCTAATAGTATAATAACTGCAGATTGTCACAATTGCTTGTTAGCTTGATACTGAGTTACTGTAGTGTCTTTTTATAAGCATTAGACATAGATCTGAGTGTGAATCCTGAATTTTGCACTGTTGGTTCAGTTACCTAGCAGTCATATTCTCTTAATCCCAAGGGAGACAGAGCGAGAGTGAGTTAATACCAGAAACATTGCTAGAAAAATAAACAAGCGTTTCTGATACCATCATAGTATACGAAGAGTGACATATGTGAATACTTCTGGCAAAGTGTTTTGCCCAGACATTCTACCTCCTCCCTCTACACCTCCATAGAAGCAGTTGCCATTTAGCAATAGACTACACAGAGGGAGGAGCGAGGAGTGCTTCCAGAAACGCAGATCAAGTAGAACAATGGAAAAGAAGTAAACACACTTGAGCAGGAAATTGGAAGGAAGTGAGGTAATTCTTCACTCTGCAGCAGAAGTTGGTGAAAGGCAACCCCAATTTTTGCTTTCCACCATTCTCCCATTAGGCATAAACAACGCAGAGCCAGGTAGTAAAGAAATGATAAGGGAGGACTGAACTTGGGGGCTTCTCTCTGGGGTGGGACTGCCTTTTGCTTGGCTCTGGAACTAGAGGGACGAAGATAGGTCCAGAGTTAAGGAAGTAGGGCACAGATTAGCTGGAGGGAGAGAGATAAGGAGACCTCTGGGTTTCCTTTCAAATCGCCTGGGCTGATTCACCACGACAGAGAAGGAGATCAAGTCCTGGGCTCGCTCATCCTGTCCCTGACCGCACAAGGCATTTACTATCTCCATTCTTTTACATGCCTTGTCTCCTTTGTTCCTTTGTTCTCCTTTCTTTCCTTTTTTTCTCTTTCTTTCCTTTTTCCCATTTTTTCTTTCTTTCCCCTTCCCCTCCCTCCCTTCCTTCCTTCCTGCCTTCCTTCCTTCCTCTCTCCCTCCCTCCCTTCTCTTTCTCTTTCTTTCTCTCTCTCTCTTTCTTTTTCTTTCTTTCTTTCTTCTTTCTTTCTTTCTTTCTTTCTTTCTTTCTTTCTTTCTTTCTTTCTTTCTTTCTTTCTTTCTTCTTTCTTTCTCTTTCTTTCTTTCTGTCTTTCTTTCTTTCTTTCTCTCTCTCTCTCTCTCTCTTCCCTCTTTCTCTCTTTCCTTCCTTTCTTTCCTTTCTCTCTCCATTACCTATGCTGGAGTGCAGTGGCCTGAACACGGCTCACTGCAGCCTCTATTTCTGGGGCTCAAGTGATTCTTCTGCCTCAGCTTCCCTAGTAGCTGGTACCACAGGCGCACACCACCACACCTAGCTAATTATTTTTTTCCTGTAGAGATAAGTCCTTGCCATATTGCCCAGACTTGTCTGGAACTCCTGGGCTCAGGCCATCCTGCCACCTTGGCCTCCCAAAGTACTGGGATTACAGGCACGAGCCACTGCGTCTGGCCTGCCTCCTTTGTTTCAAATGCCTTTACCTTGTTTTCTCCCACTATGTGCCAATGGAACTTTGCTTATTTTGCTAGCTTAACCTCATAATGTTATATTAATGGTATGCAGTGAGACTGGGAGCTTTTTGAAGGGCAGAGATACTGTCTTATTTATCTTGAGTATCTTGCACTAGGCTCAGCTTCTAGCATGAAACAGCTTTTCAGGCAATGTTTGTGGTAGCCAGGGAGATCAGAAATCTGAACAAGATGCTTCTGAATAATCTTCAGAGCACTCATCTAGAGTTCGGTGTTATAGAATTTTAGAGCTGGAAGCTGTCTATAGACCCTCCTCATTTTACAAATAGGGCAGTGATAGTTCACATGAGAAGCAAGTGGTGAACTAAGACTCAGACCTCCTCGCTCTCAGTCCTGGGTTCTTTTGACTCCCCCAAGGTGGTTTGTATAATTAAAAAAAACCAAAAAACTACACTACCCAATGCTGCATAACCTTTTATAAATTGTAGTATAAAGCAACATTTCATTTAATATTTGCATCAGTGAAGAATGCGGAGACATTGAACTAGAAAATGATTTAAGGAGGATGTTCTCCTCCACATAGAATTTGTTCCATTTCTGCTTTTGCTTCTTGAATTTTTGCATCCCATTGTGTGTCTTTCTAATTCTTGGCTTAGCTTGGAAGCTGCAGTTAAAAAATGCTGGGTGAGAAGCTATTCTCCTGGTACTTTCAACTTTATTGGAAAGAGAAGTTCTCATAAATCACATCAGGGAACTGGGGCCTATAGGACTGCTTAGTTGCCAAGTGAATTCTGATTGATTGCTTTGGAAAATATGTACATTTTCCGGGAGGTTATCTGAAATGAAATAAAGATTCATACTTTCTCAGGCTGAGCTCCTGCTCCACCAAATTTCAGTCATAGTCTGGTCATTTTAATCCAGTGAAAGGGCAGTTAAGTGAACAGTGTAAGCATTAGAAAAGTGTAGTAAAAAAAGGTGAACAGCAAAGAACAAATGTTATTTCAAATGGAGAAAGGTTTGGAACAACAAAAATGTTCCTAACTAAACAAAAAATTAGAACCAGATTTAGGTTCTATGTCTCATGTTGACTTAAACGTCTTTCTAATAATGGTCAGTTGTATCAGAGTGGAGAAATTGTTGAGAAAACCATGTTATCAGATGTAGTTATCACTTTCATATCAGGAAGCAGTGTGAGTTAGCATTTCAGGAGAGCTGAAATTGTATGTGTCTACAGACAGCAAAATTCAATGGGAGGAAAACCTTTGGAGCTTAATCCTTTGAGGTCACAGAATCTGTGAAAATCTTTGAAAGCTGTGAACCTCCTCCCCATAAAAATTCACATACACATGAAAGCTTTCAGACCCATCATGCCCATAGGGTGCTTGGATCCTACGTTAAGTATCTCTTATTTAGCTATTTTCCCTAGAATTTCTGGTTTCTTGATGTGGCAGATCTGCTGGACTGGCACCTGGAAATTCCAGCCCCTTCACACACATGCCCTGTAGGGCCAGGCTGTAGCAAAAAGAAAAAAAAAAAAAAGGAAAGAGAAAGAAGGATAGAACATCTGCTGTGAGGCTGATTCAGTTTTACTCAGGGTGAGTAGAAGTGGCCTTAATCCCCTACAGATTTCCTTAACTTTGTTGTTGTGTAGAGGGATCATCTGGCGGAGATTTTAAATTTTCTCACCACTTAGTTATACTTTCATTTATAGTAAGTCTGAAAGGAAAATGCAAACTTTTCATTGGACTGACTTGGTAACTTGGTTCAGTGATAGGCTAGGTTCAGAATTGCTCCATCGCCATTTAACAGATGATTACAATTTATGTGGGTAGCAAGGTCTGCTTTATTGTGGAGATACACAGGTTAACAGATTTTTCTAGTCTTTATTCATTACCATTTTATCTGAATTCATCTCTAGTGAACTATGGAAGACTTTTTTTTGTATTATTAGCCTAGCCAACATGATGATGCATTCCTGAACAGACATGGGAAAGGCAGGTGGATAATAACAGTCTACAGTGCTTTTTGTTTATCCAGAAATCTACCATCCCCAGGAGGTTGACATATCATCCCATATTTAATCTGCTACCCATACTTTATGTAAAAGTAATAATAATAATAATGATAATGATAATCATTTACACTTATATAGTCACTTTCATCTAGGGTATCTCAAAGCTTTAAAAACACTAATTAATTCTCCTGGTCTCCCTGTGAACTAGGTAAAGCCCATTTTACAGGTGAGGCAATTGAGGCACAGAAAGGACGAATGACTTTCTCAAGGCCCTTGGGTACTGAATGACAGAGAGCTCTGTAATTCTAGTGTCTAGAGCCAGCTGCATATTCTGGGTGAGTGAGTGGGAGGGACCACACCAGAAAAGGTCTTCTAGGACTTAGTTACTTAAATCCTAGTAGCACATCGAAGCTCTGGGAGAGTTTCCAAAGTATATGCTTTTTCATCCCCCCACAAACAGGCATAGCCTGTGAGTGGTTGTTTTTGAGGTCTAAGCAGTAGAGGTGGAGTTAAAGTTGGCTGTCATATATCTTTGGATAGGAAGGAAAGTAAAGAACATGGAAAGAGAATTGCATTTTAAATGCATGCTACTGAGATGTATCAGCCAACTCTACACTGAATCAGAGTAGATTCAGACTTTTAACTTGTTTAATTCCGTTCCACTATATGAACCATTTGATATGTACATAACAAGGATGAAATGATTAAAGAGAGTCCAGTATGTAACTGGCAACGTACCTAATGGAAACTAGCTTCTCACTGTTTTCAGTCTTTTTAGTTTTAGAGAATCCTTGAAATTCTCCCAAATGAGTGGTGCTGAATTCCAGGGAAGATGGTGTTTAATGAGTTCTCTCTCTCTCTCTCTCTAATTGCAAGAAGAAATAGACAAATGAGGGCTTATCAAATGTTAATATGCATACCAGTCACCTAGGGATCTGTGAAAATACAGATTGTGGCTCAGTAATTCTGGAGTAGGGCCCAAGATCGTGCTTCCAGGTGATGTCCATGCTAATGGTCCCTATAGCATGCTCTCAATAGCAAGGCCCTACACTACTGTTTGTAATTCTGATGATCTTATTCCCACAACATACTGCTCTGGAGGAACCTTCAGTCAATTGGAGTGAGGCTTGGGCTTAGAGGACCAAGGCCTGGTTTGGAAAAGTGCTTCTGCTCCTTATTATCTAAGAGGTTTGGGACCCCGAATCTTTCGGAACCTTAGTTTTCATTAAATGAAGATCATTAATTGCTCCTTTGTAGGTTTGTTATGTAGATGAATAAAATAACCCAGTTGGAAGAGTCTGGCTCATGCTAGCTGGGTGTGGTGGCTCACGCCTGTAATTCTAGCACTTTGAGAGGCCAAGGCGGGCTGATTACTTGAGGTCAGGAGTTCAAAACCATCCTGGCCAACATGGTGAAACCCAATCTTTACTAAAATACAAAAAAAATTAGCTGAGCATGGTGGCAGACACCTGTAATCCTAGGTACTTGGGAGGCTGAGGCAGGAGAATCACTTGAACCCAGGAGGTTGCAGTGAGCCAAGATCTTGCCACTGCACTCTAGCCTGGGCGACAGAGTGAGACTCCGCCTCAAAAAAAAAAAAAAAAAAAAAAGTCTGGCACATGCTGTAACTTCACAAGTGATTCGTTCTCTGGACTCCCCAATTTACCCTGTCTGGTTACGTTTCCTAACAAATACTTTATAGTTTTCCCTCTATATCTGCTTAACCAATAACTACATTTTATGTATCTTGGCTTTTTCCTATTACTTTACCTCTAGATTCTTTCTCTTAAACATGTATAAGCCAAAATCAAATGTCAATATGTGTGTCAATATCAAAATGCTTTTCTTGAGCTAATTTCTTGTCTTGTTAACTATTATAACATTCCTCTGCCTTCATGGGTTCTAATTTGATCTAGGCCGTGCAATGGGAGTGAGATTGTATGGTATTCATTTAGTAAATAAGTATTTATTGAACATCTACTATGCTATGTCCTTATACCCTGGGTATACCACTGAGAATAAGACAGACACATTTTGTTTTTCTGTATTGTTTTTGTTGCCTCTGTTTACCTCTTTGAGCCACAGTGAAGCCTTGCTTTAATTCTCCATTTATTGATGAGGACTTTCATTTTCTTCTAGTTTCATTTTTGTCTCTTCCTCTTGCCCACGCTTATCCTTTAGATCTTTTTCCTTTGAATCTATCAGACTGACTAGAAAATTCTTTCCTAAAGAGTCTTTACAAAACTCATTTTGTGTGAAATGATTTTGATTTTTAATAAAAAGCAACATTGAAAGTTAAGCTTAGTATGTGCATAGGAAAAAATGCAATAACATACACCTCACTGTTAACATTGGAACCGGTAAGAGGAAACTTTCACCTTTATCTCTATGTGCTTTGGCATTTTGGGAGAAAAAACCTCCCCCTTATAGTCAGCAAGTTATATTCTGTAACACAGAAAAGAAAATAAGAAAACGTATGGGCCAGGCGTGGTGGCTCACACCTGTATTCCCAGCACTTTGGGAGGCTGAGGCGGGCAGATCACCTGAGGTCAGGAGTTTGAGACCAGTCTGGCCAACGTGGTGAAACCTTGTCTCTACCACACACACACACACAAATCCCAAAAACAAAAAACTACAAAAATTAGCTGGGCATGTTGGCATGCACCTGTAATCTCAGCTACTTGGAAGACTGAGGCAAGAGAATCGCTTGCACCTGGGAGGTGGAGGTTGCAGTGAGCTGAGACTCCAGCTTGGGTGACAGAGTGAGTCTCTGTCTCAAAAAAAAAAAAAAAAAGGTAGGGGTTAATGGACAACCAAAGGAAGGATGAAGAAAAATGAAAATGAAACTTACAATCTTCAAATTTTCTCACATTCCCACCTGTAGTTTTATGTCTCAATTGCTGGATCTGTTAGGTTTCAAATCACTGGTGTGGAAACCCATCTTCCTGGGATTACGCAGCGTCAAGAACACTGTTGGCATGAAGGCAATACTAACAGTAAAGCAAGTAGAGGCATTTTTACAAAAGACAGCACTACCCAGATGGATTTTGATAAGGTTGGTATGTACCCCAAGAGGTCATAATTAACCACATTAAAGAAGGAGTGGCTTCTTAAGTAAATGGACTTTATCTTGCCCTCTGCCAAAAAATGTACCAAATGCTCGTACTTTGTTAAAAATTATCTGCAGTTTTGGAACCAAGTCTTCATAGCTTTGAACTGATGAACACGATTGAAGAAATGGTTTTATTACTTACACATTTGGCCTCTCAGTCTTTATTTGGCACCTTGCTTCTCTTATGTCCTCGCTTGGGCACAGCATCTACAATCTACATAAATGAGAAAGTACTGGGTCATGGCTTAATTGGGAACAGAGAGGAGTTATCTGATAAAAACAGAGCTGGAAGAATTTAATTTTTCTAGCTCATAGTAAATTTTCATCCTATCAGCTGGCGTACTGGAGTGAGTAGTTGTTAGAGAATTGAACGTAGGCAAAACTGTGTTAGAATTTAGGTAGGACTCAACCTGGTTTCAGACTGGAATCCTCTGGTGAAGTTTTTGCAGATTGAGCTTGATTTAATTGGCCAACTTTGGAATTAATTAAAAAAAAATAAAACAACAAGCACAAACACCTCTCCAGGTGTCTCTAATGTGTAGCCAGGAGAGTTACTTCTGGGACCGAGCCAGCCTTATAAGAGGTCTTTGGACTACACAGCTTTTAATTAGAGACCATATGGTTCTCTGAAGGAAAAATAGATACTGTTCAAATGTATTCTTCCCTGTGATGTTTGTTTTCAGGTACATTTGAAAAATAATCATAGATGTAAATGAATAGATTGGAATATCCCAAGAATATACTGAACATTTATAATTGTGTTTCAGCCTTGGTACTGTCACTTTACATGCATAAAGCTCTAATATTATATTTCTCTGTGATTAAGACTTACTTCTTAAAAATTTTTTAATGAAGCATTTCATCTTTTATTTCTGCAATATTTATTAAATTATCAATCTTTTTCAAATGCATAATAAAAAATTTGCTTGTCCTTGGCTGTAAGTTTTTTTGCTAACACTGGAGTTTCACTGGGAGTATCTTCCTTAGATTCCTTGCCTGCCTCTCCTTACTGGCAGTGCCACACTTGTTAGACACACTTCTAATGTTTTTCTTAGATTTAATAATGGTGTTGGAGGATATTCTTGCTGTTTTGTGGTTTTTACTCGACTTTTTTCATTTCCAACATTACTTGAGGATATTTTTGTCTATGCTGTTCCCTACTCCACCCCTTTTCAGGGAGTTCTGGACACAGCATTTTAGAATACAGTATAGAGATAAACCGGAATGTGCCTCATCATGCACAATCCACGTCAAAAGATCTGAAAAACATGTTGGGTGATGAGCATTTGAAGGGAATAAAGGCAATTGTACAAAGAAACTATGATGTGAAATTATATGGTAAATGATAACTTCCTTTATACATTTTCTTTTGTAATAAAATGAATTATCCTTTTTCATTAAAGAAAACCCAGATCCTCCAAGGCACTAACCCTGTTCCTTGATATGCAACTTCCTTTAGGTCAGGAATGATACTCATCATTCACCTATGTTGCCAGTGCCTCTGTCCTATTCATGATCGATAGGAGTAATAATTGATCAAAGCATTCTTTCCTGCTTGAATCTGGATGTGGCTTCAGGCAGTCACTACTAATTGATTGGTATTGGTGTTAAAGATGACATTATGTGTAATCCCTACCTTAAAGGTTTCTTGCTAATTACTGCTGCCAGGAGGATAATCCTGCCCTTTAACACCAAGGGGTCTTCATGATCTATATTTAAATAAGTTTCCTGCAATACCCAGACAACAGTTGAGACAAGATCAGAATATTTATTAAGACTCTAATTAAGTCTAAGTTACTAACAATATGGAAACAGAATAATATAAAACTAGATAATGTTGCCTGTTCTTCCCTAACCCATCTTTAGCCTGGGATCCTCTAGCAGGATACCTCTTTGAATGTCTCCTGGTTTTCCTCCATGAGAAAGAGAGAATTTTAAACTCCGAAGCCTTTGGAATAGCTTAGAATCTTCAGGACTTAAAAATTTAGATCCAGCCGGACGCGGTGGCTCACGCCTGTAATCCCAGCACTTTGGGAGGCCGAGGCGGGTGGATCACGGGGTCAAGAGATCAAGACCATCCTGGTCAACATGGTGAAACCCTGTCTCTACTAAAAATATAAAAAATTAGCTGGGCATGGTGGCGTGTGCCTGTAATCCCAGCTACACAGGAGGCTGAGGCAGGAGAATTGCCTGAACCCAGGAGGTGGAGGTTGCGGTGGGCCAAGACCGTGCCATTGCACTCCAGCCTGGGTAACAAGAGCGAAGCTCCAACTCAAAAAAAAAAAAAAAAAAAAATTTAGATCCTACATTTTTAAGTCCTGAAGATTCTGAGCTATTCCAAAGAAAATGAGGCCCTAAGAGAGAGGAATTGTTCTATTTGTTGCTTTCTGAATTCTAGGTGAACTGCCTGATATTTCTGAGGACTGGCAACAGAATGTTTATATGATGTGTCTCTAAGAGAGACCACACTTAACTACAACTCTACTATTACCTCAAAATACCAACATTCCTTCAGCAGAGCCATACTTTTCAAGGTTATAAATGTTGTCTTCAAATAATTGACTAGCTACCATGGCGAAGAAGGTGTGAGTTTATCACATATTGCTTTTAAGGGTCAGCTAGACCAGTGGTTAGAAATCAGAGGGGGGCCAGACCTGAGATTAAAAAGGATATGTTTTCTTACTAATAAGATATGCCCTAATGTTATTAAGCTGCCTTAAGTTAGAGAGTGCTCCTAGTCACTGGGAAGGTTTAGACAGCCTGGATCGCCCTATGCCAGAGACGGAGTTGAATGGACTCCCTTCTTAGATGGAAAATTGAATTAAATTTCCCTTCTAGGGGGAGACTCTTTGATATGTTAGATATAGCTAACCTATACAGTACGACAGGGGTATTTGTAAGGGAGTAATCTATAAACCATTTGAACTTTTTTATCCTGACAGTTGCTGGTCAATTCAGGACTGATTATAGGTGATAACGCTGCATCTATAACTTCTAAGTGGGAAGGTCTTTGAGTGGGAATTGAAAAGACAAGGTGATGAAAAAATAATTGTAATAATACACACTGTTCTAGGTTTTAAGTGCGTACAACCTAGCTGCATTATAATATAAAACTGTACAACTTAAAAAAACACACATACGCAATCTATAATTACAAGTTTATGTGTACAACATAGTCCGTTTCTAAAAGAAGTTTTTACATAATTTAGACCTTAAAATTTTAAGATGGAATATTATGTAACTAGCATACACTGCTATAGAAAATATATAATGTTGTGGGGAAATATTCACACAGTACTGAAGAAAAGAAGATCATAAAAATAACATGTGAAGAATGATTCTAGTTTTAATAGGTGAAAAGTATACATTTACATTTTTAAAGATAGATTAAAGGTGCTTTTAATTTTGTAAGTAAAAGAAGACTGGAAGGATGTACCTCAAAAAGTTGATAATGTATATTACAGGAGAGTGGAATGAAGGGTGACTTTTGGTTCTATTTTAAATGTTTTCTAAAATTTCCAAAGTTCTTAAAATGAGCAGACATTACTTTAGTGATATCTTAGTTTTATATTTCTGCCATAACAAATTATGACAAACTTAATAGCTTAAAAAACATGAATGTATTATCTTACGGTTCCATAGCTTAAGAGTCCAGTGCGAATTTCACTGGGTTAAAATCAAAGTGTTCATTTGGTAAAATCAAGTTCTGCATTCCTTTCTGGAAGCATTAGGGGTGAAGCAATTTCTTCACCATTTTCAGCTTGCAGAGGCTGCCTGCATGGCTTGGCTCACGGCTTCCTTCCGTCACCTGCAAAGGCTGCGAAGTTACATCTCTCTGACCATTCTTTCATAGAAATATCTCCTCTGACTCGGTTCAACTAGAAAAGGTTTTCTGCTTTTGGCATTCTCTTGATTAGTTTGGGTTTACCTAAATAATCCAAGATAATCCCCCCATCTCAAGGCCCTTATCCTTAATCACATTTGCAAAGTTCCTTTTGTCAGGTAAGGTAACACATTCACAGGATTCAGCGATTAGGACGTGAATATTTTTGGTGGGGGATGCATTGTTTTGCTTACCGCATGTGGTCAGGAAAAAAACATTCTGTAAAAATGTATTGAATCCGTCCTGAACTCATTCTTTCTTTCTTTTTTTTTCTTTTGAGTTGGAGTCTCACACTGTTGCCCAGGCTGGAATGCAGTGGCGTGATCTCAGCTCACTGCAACCTCTGCCTCCCAAGTTCAAGCGATTCTCCTGCCTCAGCCTCCCGAGTAGCTGGGATTACAGGCACCCACTATCACACCTGGCTAATTTTTTGTATTTTTCACAGAGACAGGGTTTCACTATGTTGGCCAGGTTGGTCTTGAATTCCTGACCTCGTGATCCGCCCACCTCATCCTCACAAAGTGCTGGGATTACAAGTGTCAACCACCGAACCCGTCCTTGAACTCATTCTTTCTAATAGAAACAAAGTCATACATGAGGCCATGCTCCAGGCTAGTCATCAGAGCCTGTGTGACCCATGATAGAGGGGACTTTACTCTTTTCAATAAACTCGTTCAAACTTGTTAGTGCTCCTACACATCAGTCCCTGAAAGAATGAACAATGACAAGTTCAAATGGTTTATAGATTACCTCCGTACAAATACACCCATGGTACTGTGTAGATTCACTATACATAACTTACCAAAGATTCTCCCTCTGAAAGGGAGATTCAGTTCAATTTTTCATCTAAGAACGGAGTCCATTCAACTCCATCTCTGGCACGGGGCAATCCAGACTTTGTCTAAGTCTTCCCAGTTACTGGGAGCACTCTATATAACATAAGGTAACAGGATAACATTAGGGCATATTTTATTAGTCGAAAATATATCCTTCTGTTAAACTCACGCCCGGCCCCACTTTAATTTCTACTCACTGGTCTAGCTGACTGTATGAGGAGAATATATTCAGAGTTCCGAAGTGGATGCCGGGAACACAGCCCCACCCTTTTTTCTCAGCCTCTGCTTTACTGTCGTCTTTCTCTCTCATACTTATTTTGCCTCTCCCTTCTCCTCATATGTTCAAAAATAGTGAGAGGAGATTCCATTTCCAATCGTTAGGTGGTGACCCCCACGGCTTGTGGCATGAGTTCTAGCAGGATGGAGGTAGGAGGTGAGGAATAGCTGAGGAATTAGATAAGTTTGAGGGAAAGTAGGTGTGGGGCCTCTTTTTTGGTGTAAATCTCTGAGGGTATCATGGGAGGCTCCTGGTTCCCTTCTTTAGTTTTCCCAGTGGCCCAAAATGATTGACTCACCTACTTCTTTTTTTTTTTTTTTTTTTTTGAGACGGAGTTTCACTCTTGTTACCCAGGCTGGAGTGCAATGGCGCGATCGCGGCTCACCGCAACCTCCGCCTCCTGGGTTCAGGCGATTCTCCTGCCTCAGCCTCCTGAGTAGCTGGGATTACAGGCACGTGCCACCATGCCCAGGTAATTTTTTGTATTTTTAGTAGAGACGGGGTTTCACCATGTTGACCAGGGTGGTCTCGATCTCTTGACCTCATGATCCACCCGCCTCGGCCTCCCAAAGTGCTGGGATTACAGGCGTGAGCCACCGCGCCCGGCCTCACCTACTTCTTTTTAACTATCTCCACTAGCTTCGTTAAAGGCTTCTGTTATGTTAAAAGAAAATCCTTAGCCAAATTAAATTTAATGGAGTTTATTTGGGCAAAGAATGATTTACCACTTGGGCAGCCTCCTGAGCCCAGGTAGACTCAGAGACTCCAGTGAGCAGCCACAGGGTGGAAAATTTGTGGGTGGAAAAAGGAAAGTGACGTATAGAAAACGGAAGTGAGGTACAGAAGCAGCCAGATTGGTTACAGCTTGGCGTTTGCCTTATTTGAACATAGTTTGAACAGTTGGCCTCCTTTGATTGGCCAAAACTCAGTGACTGGCATAAGAGGAGGCTACAGCCTACTGACACATCCAGATAAGTTATAGTTCACTATGTACAGAGAAACCTTTACACAGAGCTTAAAATATGTAGGGAGGCACCTTTAGGCTAAACTTGCCTTAACAGTTCTTACTTGCTCACCTTGGAACAAAACAGTTGTTTATACAAGCCAGAGCCCTTTTGGAGTTTTCTGAGGGCTTTTTCTATCCAGCAACTGGGGACAGAAAGCTCTCACATGCTACCTTCTACTTATCTTGTACACTGGTTCTGTAGCCCCTGGGTGCTAGGGAAGGAGCATTGTGCAGAAAGGGCAGCCTCTGAAGCCGAAGCATGGAGAAAGGCCGGCAGGAGGCTTCGCTGTCCAGCCAGGTAGCAGCCGGTGTGAGGGAGAAGGTCTGCTTTCCCTCTGTGGGGTGAGCTTCCTCCAGCCTAGGCCAGCACAGTCCCAGTCCAGGTGGGTGGATCCCAATCAGCAGAGTAAGTCTGTCTCCTCGCAATGTTCAAAAGATGGTGAGTATATTCGTTCTGAGCTTGCTCCGTAGTTAGCTGAGGAAGTGTCTGGAGAAGCCTTTTCAAGGACAAGCCTAAGTTGCCCTCTTTCTTGGTATTTACGGGGAACACTACCCCTGACTGGGGACTAGGGCTTGCCGTCTAATGATCGTAAGCCAGAAATAAAATCCTAACCCTCCAATGGACTAAACTGAAAAGACCCCCTCTTCACCAAGGGGACCCCAGAGAAACTGAGAGGAAGGGAGGCCAGACACACCTTGTTGTACTCTTTTGGGGTTTAGGTTAAAATAGAGATCACACTGGCAAACAGAATCTTTGTGGCAATGGGAGACCTAACTACAAAGAAGACCTAAGGCCATGCCAGGCAGGGGTTAAGTCACATTCTACAAACCATACAATCTCCTCTTCCCTTTTTTTCTGAGGCAGAGTCTCCGTTTGTCACCCAGGCTGGAGTACAGTGGCGTGATGGCAGCTCACTGCAGCCTCGACTGCCTGGGCTCCAGGGATCCTCCCATTTCAGCTTCCTGAGTAGCTATGACTATAGGTGTGTACCACCATGCCAGGCTACTTTTGTATTTTTTGTAGAGTCAGGGTTTTGCCATGTTGCCCAGGCTGGTCTCAAACTCCTGAGCTCAAGTAATCTGCCCACCTCGGCCTCCCAAAGTGCTGGGATTACAGGTGTGAGCCTTCACGCCTAGCCTTGTGTTGATTTATTAATTGATCCATAATTCCTGTCTCCCTAACATGTATAAAACCAAATGGCAACCGGGTCGCCTCAGACACACTTGCTCAGAACGTCTTGACACTGTTCCCTGGGCCTGGTCACTCATTGTGGTTCACAGTAAGCCTCCTTACAATATTTTAAAGCTTGGTTTTTCCATTAACACAGTGATGAAGAGGATGACATGTAGCTGCCACGTGTGAGTGCTTAGCATGTTTTAGACTGTGGGCTGAGTGCCTACCTGATGATATTATGACATAAGAACTATTTTATCATTATTATGTGACAGTGATTTCAAAATAACACAGAAAATATATAAAGCTATACAGTAAGTTAATGATATATGTAAGCCATGCAAAAATTATTGAGAATAAAATACACTGAATAGAGCAGTGAAGTCATAGAAAGGGCTTAGCTATGGATGCTAAGCCTTGGAAAAACACAGGTGGAATAAAATCTAGAGGACTCTCTCCCTCTTTCCCCCCATCTATTCTCTTTGGATGGACCATGCTGCAGTCACTCTGGTGCTCTTTCTACCCGTAAAATACACCCAGCCTGTTAGGGGCTGAATAGTGTCCTTTTCAGCCCCCTAAATTCATATGCCCAAGTGCTCATCTCCAGTACTTCAGAATACCACTGTATTTGGAGATGGGGCCTCTACAGAGATAATTAAGGTAAAACGAGGTCATTGAGGTGGGCCCTAATCCAATATGACGTATATCCAATACTACTGTGATACTATGATGTATATACATTTTGGGTTTTGTTCGTGATTCCAGGTTCTCAGTTCCTATAAGCCTTGTTATTTCCTAAGTGACTAGAGCAATAAGAATATCTTTTGTTAAATTATTTGGGCTTTTGTCCTGGGTTCTTGAAGTACCCTGGGAACAACTTCAAAGCAGTGAAGGAGAAAGACTTTTTTTTTTTTTTGTTATTTGTAACAAATCCTTTTCAACCACACCTGAGCTGATGTGAATGAGGTGATTTTTGGAAACACAGGGTGGCCACGTGATGGGGTTCTTATTGCCAGGGGAACTAGCCATGGGGTCAGGGGAACTAGCCTTGTCTCAGCCCCACACTCCAACCACCCAACCACCAGGGAGGGGAGAGAGGGGAGAGAGGCTGAGGATTAAGCTGCTTACCAATGGCTGATTAATTTAATCAATCATATCTATGTAACAAAGCTTTCATTAAAAACCCGAAAGAACTGGGTTGGAAGAGCTTGCTGATAGCTGAGCATGCGGGAAGATGAACAAGAATATGTCCACAGGCTGGGAGGGTGGCACACCCCAGCTCCACCCAGACAGACACTCCTGGGCTCATGACCCTTCCAGACCTTGCCCTATGCTTCTCTTCATCTGGTTATTTGTATCCCTTAAAATATCCTGTGTAATAAACCAAGTAAGTGTTTCCCTGAGTTCTGTGACCTGCTCTAGCAGCTGGTGGGAACTCTGATTTATACTTGGCGAGTCAGAAGCATGGGCAAAATAACCTGGGGCTTGCAATTGTCTTCAGAAGTGGGGGGCAGCCTTGTGCGACTCAGACCTCAACCTTTGTGGTCTGAGGCTGTCTCCAGGTAGACATTGTCAGAATTGAGTTGACTTAGAGGGCATCCCGCTGTTGTCCTCTGCACAGTGGCTTGCTTGCTGATGGGAGAAATCCTCACAGATGTGGTGTCACAAGCGTGTTGCGAGAGTATAGAGGAAAATGGTTTGCTTTTCCACCCACAGACACATATAGAGGGAAAATGAGGTGAAGACACAAGGAAAAGACAACTGTCTACAAGCCAAAGAGAGAGGCCTTAAAAGAAATCAGCCTGCCATCTTGATCTTGGACTTTAAGCCTCCAGAACGGTGAGAAGATACATTCTGTTGTTTAAGTCGCCCTGTCTGTGGCGTTGGTTATAGTAGCCCCAGCAAAATAATACAAAGCCTTTTTCTGTACTGGGAACTTTGTGCTCTGCATTTTCTGGTTGGAAATCTTTGCTCCCACGCTGAATTCAAATATTTCTCCCTCACAGAGACTGTCCCCACCAGTCAACTAAAATCACAGTCAACTTCTTATCAGCAACCCCTAGCACAGGAGTCTGTTCTGTGTTTTTTATACTTCTATTAGCACCTGATATTATTTATTTGTGTTACTGCTTATTTTCTCTTCCCTGATCCCTTCTAGAATGTAAGCACCTTAAAGGTAGTCTCTAGTTCAATTTTATGAAATAACCTTTTGTCAGTTCAGAGCCAGAGTCTGTTGATTAAATAAAAAAAAAAAAAAAAAGAGAAATAACCTTTGATAGAAGGAATAGTTCTTGTCCCCCAAGCCACTGTGCAAGGTCCATGACATTTTGGTATCTGCTCTGGGCAATCGCAGACCATCATCAGTCTTTCATTATTCTCTTGCTCCTGTTCAGGTTTTTAAAACATTCATTTTCATTAAATCATTTGATTTTTTATAGGAGGCTTGGCTTTTTTCCAATACACCCTGCAAATGCTGGTCTGTTGTACTTACATTAAATTAAGCCTAAAACCGCGTCTTTCCATGTTTTAAGTTCGGTCCAAAGGTTTCTCCATATGCAGTGAACTATCACCTCACTGGATGCATCAAAAGACTGTAACCTACTCTTGCAACAACCACCGAGTTTTGGCCAATCTAAGGTGATCAACTGTTTAAACCATGTTCAAATAAGGTACATGCTGATATGTAACCAATCCAGTGATTCAGTACCTCACTTCCATTTTCCATACCTAGCTTTGCTTTTTCTGTCAACAAATCCTTTGTGACCATGTGCGGGAGTTGATCTGAACCTATCTTGTTTCGGGGCTGCCTGACGGGTGAATTTTTCTTTGATCAATTGAACTCTGTTAAATTCTTTGTCTTAAGTTCTTTTAACACCTATGAGCAACAAGGCTGCCTCTTAAGTGAGGCCCTCTAACCCGAGTCCACACTTCCGCGAGCTCTTCTGCATTTGTGTTTGCTTTGGTTTATGTGTTCTCCTTAAGGAGTCAGCGTTCTGCATATCATAGTACTGAGAGGGGAGTATTAAACCACGTCTGTCAGGGAAAGCAGCTCTGCTTGGAGACAGAACTGAAAATAGATTTCCCCACTGGGCAGAAATACAGATGCATGAAATCTCTTGTGCATCCCATTTGATACTGCTGGCAGCAATAATTCTGGGATCTTATTATTTGAATGCTTCTTGCCCATTGTGATGAGGAATACAAATCCACACACTAATGTACATATAAACCGTAGAATATTAGAAGTGGCAGAAATTCCGTTTATTGTGTAAACGAAACCCAATTTTTCCAGTCATTTATTAGTCAGGAGAGCTGGTCTCACAATTTTATATGGAAATACTGTATTTGAAGATATATGATCTTCATAATTTTGTTTCTGATATGGGTGAACAGCAATCTGAGAGCTACCAGATTAAATAAAGAACCGTAATAATCTTTTTTATTCCTGGGAAGAGAAATGAGGCTGATTCGAAAAAGAACATATCAACTTGTTAATGTTTCAAAAAGTATCTCATTAGAAGTAAACACAATTTCATGAACATTCCAGTGGTGCTTCATTTAGCTAATATTATTACTGCCTCGTGGAAACGGGAACGCTCAGCTATGTGATGGGTTGCTTTTCACACTTATTTATGTCACAGGATTTTTCAACTGCTGAAACAGGGTAGAAAATATCCAATTTTACTTTCTTTTTCTCTGTGTTTAAAAGGGAGCTGAAAGAAAAGCAAGGACAAAATATTGACTTTACAAATGAAAGCTTAAAATGACAACAACACAGACCAAACTCAAAACACATCCAGGGTACTGATTTGCTCTTTAGAATTTTTCTGGGATTATTGTTCCTTTAAAATTATAGAGTGAACCAGGAGCTCTTCTCCATGACTCGTAGTTTCAGATTGACAGCTGTCATTTCTCTTTAGCAGATAAAGAGGCACTTCTTTTTTTTAGTTATTAGCTGGTAAGGCAGTTTAGTGAGCCCTGGAGAACCAGGTCAGGGTGAGCACACAGACTGCTGGCCGATTTACACTCCAATGGCACAAAATCAAACCGCAGTTTTGGACTTGGGTCTAACGGCAAAGGCAAGATTGAACATTGGAGCACTGATTAAAGTCAAACCTCCCAGTTTCAAGAGGTTTATTCATTTTTTAAAGGCCTATTAGTAATTGAATGAGTTTACAGTTCTGAGTAACTGTATGTATGCTCTATAGTAAACAACCTGAACAGCTGTTCTAAATGAGTTCTTTATATTCAGCCTCTAGAAACTTGTAATTACATTTGAGGCAGGACATGTGATACCAGAAGATATAAAGCTATTTAGCTCCAACTGCCACTTGAATTCAGGGAAGGCAGTTCAGTAAAAAGGGCGGAACACACCAGAAAATCACTGCCATTAATCATCTCTTAAAGTAGAACTGAAGAAAGCTTTTCTTTAAAAACAAAGAGATTTACTCTTTTTTCATTAGTCCTGGGCTTTAAAAATAAATTGTGATGAGGCTGCATTTTCAGCAGCAATTGATCTTTTCTGTCTTACATTTTCTACCTTGCTAGGTGATGTTAGGAAATTATAGGCATAAATACTGTTATGGCATTTCTCTTTAAAAGTGGAGGCTCAAGAAGAAAGTTAAGAAACACTCTGATTTTCAACAACCATGAAATTGAGTGTGGGTTACTCCAAGAATTTCTCCCCATCTCTAGCTACAAAAGCATGCTCTAGGAGAACATGTGTATGCCTAATGAAATGGTTAGATATTTGAATATAAATAATCTTTAAATAAACAGACCATGTTTTAAATGTTGCCTATGTTAGCAAAAATGGACAGATTTGAAACCGCTGTTTCCAGATAGATTGACCAAAATCTAACAGCTACTAATAGTTTTACCAAACTGAAAAATCTTTATCAGTTTTCTGACTCTTTCCATCATGAATTTATTCATTATTGAAAAAAGTGTTTACTGAGCCTTATTTGGCTCTACAACTAATGGCAGTGAGTTTTAGGAGTTTGAAGTTTTTTATTCATTTTTAGCAATATATATTCCATTTATCTTAACATTCTTGAGATCTGTCTTCTGATTCTTTAGATTAGAAATAGGTCTAACCAAATTTCTTTTTCTTTTCTTTCTCTCTCTTTCTTTTCTTTTTTATTGAGGTGAGGTCTCACTCTATTGTCCAGGCTGCAGTGCAGGTACAATCTTGGCCCACTGTAACCATCACCTCCCAGGTTCAAGCCATTCTGCTGCCTCAACCTCCTAAGTAGCTGGGAGTACAGTCGTGTGCTACCACACCTGGCTAATTTTAGTAGTTTTAGTAGAGATGGGGTTTCACCATGTGGGCCAAGCTGGTCTTGAACTCCTGACCTCAAGCTATCTGCCCACCTTAGCCTCCCAAAGTGCTGGGATTGCCACCATGCCCAGCAGTTCTAAGCTAATTTCTTTCTGACTTTGGTTCTCTTGGGCCATGCCAATTACAGGTCAAGTCAACCCTCCCCTTAATAGCCTGGGACACTAGTTGGCACGAGTCAGAGCTGGAGAGCCACATGAAGACAGTGCCTGCTGCCCACATGCGACACTGCCACACACTGTTTTCCATGATGCACCTCGTTAGCTTGTTTCTGATGTGGTACATCGTTCTCCTCATTTTCTCCAATTTTATACTTTTGCACTTTTAATCATTTTTTAAGACCCAGCTCAAATCATTTTTCTTCATTAAAGCTTCATTAATCTACTTTCTTCATTTTCCCATAAAATTTCCATTTATTTGTATTTTTCTTTCAGTACACGCCTAGAAGTGATTACATCTATGGAGGTCAGATTTTTTCCTCTTGTGTTCATACTAGATCAAAACTTCTTTGACAATAATATTGTTTCTCATTTTCTAGTAGCCTCTGCTGTCTTTCAAACATAAGGTGCCTCATAAATATTTGTTGACAAAGTTGGGAGGAATTGGATACAATATTATTGATATATATCAAGCATATGGATATTGTTTTTGCCTTTATTTTTTCATTGATTCCTGAATGTAGTAAAAAAAACGAACAAACCCATATCAGGACTATATATATACGGTCAACGAGTCCTTGAATTAGAGTGAAACAACTGAGGCTAGAATTTAGCTCTTTATGTTAAATTTGTGGCACTAATTTTCCCAGTGGCAGTTGGGGAAGTCACCAACACAGACATAACGTCATTGCAAACCAGGAGGCCAAGCATAGCTGTGGGAAAGAAAGCCATGTTCAAAGGGAAATATCCAAAATAATAGAATGGAGGGTCTAGAAAATCACCACCATGAATGCTGTTTTTGTGGTCTCATTTTCCCCAAGGTTGCTCTGGTATGAAAGTCCTTCTTAAAGGAGATAACATAAAAAGAAATGCGGTGGCAAAAAAAAAAAAAAAAAAAAAAAAGCGCAGAAAAAAAAAAAAAAAAAAAAAAAAAAGCTCACTCTTGTAATGGTCTTGTCTGTTCTTTGACTATTTCAATGTAATGTTTATCTAATAAATAGCATTTCAGTGTTAAACAGTAGAGCTGTGTCTCCACTCCTGTGCCAGAAGGCTGGACCTCCTTCAGGTCTTGCCATGCTCTTACTGCTGAAAAAAGTTCTGTTTTAATGAAAAGAGATACTATGTGGCCGGAGCCAGTATCAGTGATGCCTGCTTAACATTTTCATGCTTCTGCACCGTGCAGAAGTCTACACAGTCACAAGTTCATGTGTGTGTGTGATCACTATATGTATGGACTATAGTAAACGTGCATGCATACATGAAAAAATAATTTCAATAAAAGCTGACAGTAAAAAGCACCCAGATAAACAGACAATACTTTTTGGAGATAGAATTCTATGTAACTGCTTCCTGTACTAAACAGCTTATCAAAGAAAGGCATTGTTCAAAAGGAAATATCCTTTGTGTATGAAGGTAAATGTAATAAGGATTATTGTGTATAATGGCCTTTGGCGATGTGTATTGGTGTATCTGTATAATAACTTAATAATTGTTTTGATGTCCGTGTTAAAACAAAGGAAGGAAAAAAGAAGACTAATGTGTGTGGTAGTGAAATTTTAAAGAAGGATGCTAATTCCAGAACAGAGAAAATGAAACCTGTGTCCAATTACCTACCTCAACTCTTAGATAGTCAGCACATTTTTATTTGATTATTTACATATTTTTTTTTAAAAATAAAAGATACAAGGTCTTACTATGTTGCCCAGGCTGTTCTAGAATTCAAGTAATCTTCTTGACTTGGCCTCACAAAGTGCTGGGATTACAGGCATGAGCCATTGTGGCCAGCCTGGTCAACACATTTAGAATGTACTGGAGTCATTTTTGAGATTGGATTTCAGAAATGTAGTTGGTCTCTGAACTTTGCTATTTTCCAGAGGCGGAGAATGTTTTTTGAGAATAGTAGAATGAATTTTTAGCATGGGAGAGTGAGGACATGGGAGGGAGAAGGTAGGTTGAGGGGAGACAGATTAAAGAGGAAAAAATGTAGTCCAGCAAAAATTGTCCCAACTATTGAGAAAAATATATGACATTGCCCTGTTCATTTAATCCACTTCTGTAAACTCAGGAGGAAGTGTTTGTGTGGTTCTAAGGCCATACTTCTACTCTGACAAGGTATGAGAATTTGGTTTATGGACCAACGAGTTTCACGCTGGAAAATGGGAAAGAGAAACTTGAAAGGGATTTGGTTGAGGTGTTGTCATCATCAGTCTGACCTCCTTCATAAACTTTGCATGTTCATTCATCCATTCCATTCATTTGGAAAACTATTAAGCTCCTTCTGGGAGCACAGGAAGGATCACTACACTGAGATAATAGGTCCTGTTCCTGAGGAACTGAAAATCAGTCAGGTTTAAATTATGAGATCCATTATGCAGAGTTCATATGTTCTGCAACTTGGGTTGATTTTAATGTTGAACACAGACATGGTGTTTATGGGCAATGACTTGTGTTGACACGACTGCCTTGTCCCTTCTTGGGGAACTGTCCTCACTGGTGGCCTTTGTCACTTCCGCTGATTTCCTTAGGGCTTTCTTACTTGGGAACTTCCCTTGGTCCAGTCTTCTCCTCTCTGTCCTTTCAGGATAATATAGCTGCCTTGTGTGCTGTTCTCCCAGAATTCTGAGTTTACTTTATCTGAAAAATCTCTTGGTAAAGTGTTAATAGATTCTTTATCCTAGTTAGCATATTTATATGGACCAGCACAATGAAGACACCTGCTTTAAGCCTGGGGAAGTGCTCTAATGCTAACAATTTCAAGTCATGGCTGGCTAAGGGGTGGTGGTGGGGAGTCATTGGAATCCCTCAAATGGTAATCATACTCCATGGCTGCTGCCTGTATCCAGAGGGATGGTGGTGGATATATCAAACTGGTTCCAAGAACAACCAGAGAGCTTGTCTTCTGTGCTGAGATGCACCTACTTCTGCAGTTCAAGTTCTTTCCCTCGGCTGTCACTCCTCAGAAATGGGGGAAGCCCTGGAAAATTTTCACCTATGATCTCTTCAAATATTAGTTTTCTGCTGTTTCCACCACTTAGTGTGTTTCTTTTTGATTATATAAATTCACATACAGTAAAATTGATTTGTTATCCTATGAGTTGTGGGTTTTTTTTTTTCCTTGCCACAGAATCTCCCTCTGTTGCCCAGGCTGGAGGGCAGTGGCTCGATCTCAGCTCACTGCAACCTCTGCCTCGCACGTTCTAAGCGATTCTCCTGCCTCAGCCTCCCAAGTAGCTGGGATTATGGACATGCACCACCACACCCAGCTAA
>NW_022437006.1:6704168-6706641 GCF_009761245.1 Sapajus apella
ATATGGGGTTTCACCATGTTGGCCAGGCTGGTCTCAAACTCCTGACCTCAGGTGATCCACCCACCTTGGCCTCCCAAAGTGCTGGGATTACAAGCGTGAGCCACCACGCCCAGCCTATCCTATGTGTTTTAACACTTGCAGAGATTTGTGTAACCACCACTACATTCAGGATACAGAATAATTCTATCACTCTCTAGGTCAATCCTCTTCTCTCACAGATAAACCTTGGTAAGTAATGATCTGTTCTTTGTTGCTGTAGTTGTATATATATTTTTGAAACTGTTGTATTAATGGAATCATACAGTATGCACCTTTTTGAGACTGGCTTCTTTCATTCAGCCTAATGCCTTTGAGATTCATCCAAATTGTTGCCTGTATCAGTGGTTCGCTCCTTTTTATTGCTGAGTAGCATTCCATCGAATGGCTATTTATTCATTCACCGATTGAAGAACATTTGGATTGCCTCCCATTTGTGGTGATCATGAATAGTGGTGTACCCATTTTTCTACAAGCATGTTTTCATTTATCTTGGGTAAATACCTAGGAGTAGGAAAGCTGGGTCATACGGTAAATGTGTCAAATAATACAAAATAAAAACAATTGTAAGAGACTTCCAAACTATTTTTTGTTGCTCGAGAATAAATAATGCCATGGAAACGAATCTTCTAGTGCCTCTAAGCTCACCCATCTAAAAGCAAAGCAAAGAGTATTGGTTCTTCCAAGAAGCAGCCATTGATTATTCGTCTGACTCAATGTTTATTCCTACTCACTGCTGAGAGAAACCACCGTCAGGGAGGCAAGCACTTTGGGTCTTTACTTGCAGAAGTGAGCTGGGCTGGCTTCGGGTTGAGTCAAGGGTGTATGTTACTTAGAGGTAGCTTAGGTCAGGCCACCGTCTGGGTCCACAAAATCAAGCAAAGCTTGGAGTGAATTATACAACAGCAGTAGGAGGCTGTTGTGCTTTCTGTCTAAGCCCAAAGGAAGAAGACACACCTGGGGTTTTGTAGCAGAATACGTGGATTGATACCTGAGCACATTAAGCATTCAGCAAGAACAGCGCCTGAATATTGTCTTCTAAACAGTATCATCAAAATGTAAGCAGATACTGTGACCATCCTATAGCACTTCTTTTGTTGGTTGTCTTTTCTCCTGATGGGTCTCAGTGCCCTGAAACAATTCCTTCAACCTGAACTGCTGGGAATTCAGATTAGCTAGCATCAAACCAACCTTTTAATGGAATCTATTGGCAATTGCACACAGCAAGATGTTAAGCAAATCTTAGGAAAAGCTTTTTACTAATCACAGAAAAAGATGCACTTTACTTATATTTTAACATATCCCACTGTGTTAAACCCAGTGAAATGAATCAGAGATTAGCTTTCTAAAATATACACACATTTCAGGTAATTTTGGTAGCACTTAAAAAAAAGTTTGTCTGATTTAACTTCTATGACACCACAACTTTAAACCACTCCTAGAACAACTATAAAATAGAAAAATTGATATATGTAAAAAAACATGGATCAGGGATCATATCAGACAAACTTATAATTACAAGCAGAATTATGGTAGAAGATAAGTAGCAGTTGAAGAGCCTCAGAAGGCTTTTGGGCTTGTTTTGGATGATCACCAGAAAGTTTCATTTCTCAGGCAAATGTTCTGTCTCTGGAATTGGAAAACTGGACTTGAACTCTCATGAGAACAGGTAATTCATCCTGGTTTGTTTTGATGACCAATATGGCCACAGTAGCTTCTTTTGGGTGTTTAGCATTTCTGCTAGAGCCCCTTTCAGTGATCAGAAATTTAGACAACAATTAAAAGCAAACAAACAATAATAACATGGTAACTCATATGGTTGTGTGAAGTCGTGCTAGTCCCCCTTCTTTTCCCAAAATGTCTAGACTGAACCACAGTGAACCTCAGGCTAAATTTCCTAAAGTTCCTCCCTATGTCTTATTCCACTGCTTTCACAGAAGGCACCAAGGCTAAGTTCTCAATTTTTTTTTTCCAAATTACCTAGAGTACAAATAGTAAGTTTGTGGTCACCTGGTTTGAAATGCCCTGTCTTTTCTCTGAAGGCCAACTATCCTTGTATCCTATATTTAGATATTACATCTGTGGTATTTAACCATCAGGACTCTCAGGCTAGGTGCGGTGGCTCACGTCTGTAATCTCAACACTTTGGGAGGCCTAGGCCAGTGGATTGCCTGAGTTCAGGAGTTCAAGACCAGCCCTGCCAACATGGCAAAACCCCGTCTCTTCTAAAAATACAAAAATTAGCCTGGTGTGGTAGTGTGCACCTGCAATTCCAGCTACTTGGGAGGCTGAGGTGGGAGGATCACTTGAACCTGGGAGGCAGAGGTTGCGGTGAGCTGAAATCGCACCACTGTACTCCAGCCTGGGCGACAGAGTGAGACCCTGTCTATACACACACACACACACACACACACACACACACACACACACACACACA
>NW_022437006.1:6706651-6723632 GCF_009761245.1 Sapajus apella
ACACACACACACACACACACACACACACACACACACACACACACACACACACATTCAGTAAGTATTTGTTGAAAGATTGAATTCACTCATAAATTCAACAAATATTTAGTGAGCACCTAATCTGCGCCAAATACTATTCTAGGCACAGAGGTGATCAGCACTGAGCATGCAAATAATTCTCCCCTCAAAGGACTTACATTCTGGTGAAGGAAAGCATCAGAATTGTCTTGACTGGCATACAACATTTCACGTTCAAATGATTATTTTGTTCCAACACAGAATATTCTGCTTCAGGTGCTGTTTCAGCCATGTAGATATAACTGAGGTGTGATAAAGGGTATACATTTGTTTTTCTACTTACCGTGTAGATATCATTCTAAATACAGCAGTGCTAACATTGCAGCGTCCTATGCGATAACTACAGCTGCCTGCATCTGAATGCTTTCGTAAATTTTATAATGTCTTCAGGTCTATGTGACTTTTGAAATATCCAAAATTGATGTGGATTACTCATCGAAATTTGAAATGGTAATTTTTAGTCACCAAGTAGGAATGAAAAATGCAAATGATTGCTTCAAGATTCTGCAAGATACTTTGCTATAATTATATACCAGGTTTAATAATGGTCAAGTCTGACACACACATTCCAATATTCTGTTGGAACTAATTCAGGTAAAATATTTGTGGGTCTATTCTTTCTTTTCTTCTTTCTGTATTTATAATTCAAATGAATTAAAGGAGTCTGATTGCTAACTGGAGAATTCACCAGGTTACTTTTTTTTTTTCTGGTTAAAGCTGCATAGCCACAATTTATTATTAATTCTTACCTGTCTCCATCTTCAGCATTACTTGGTGATCAAGTTGCACTGAGAGATGCTATTTTTTTTATAATGCCACAGGACATATACATAGAAGTTTTTCACATCTGACATTCTGTAACAAAAAGGCATTAGAACTAGTTCCAAATGAATCTTTTTCTAAAGAACTCATCTTTTATATGTACCAGCTGTCTTGTACAGTTGAACAATTACGATTCTTAGAGGTCACTGTGTGTCCCATTTACCATATAAATAGCAGTGTGATAGTCTGGAACAGTTCGATTTCTTATTTTCCTTATATGCCTTCTTTCTGATGTAAAAGCATTAAGGAATTTTGACATAATGATAAGCTGCTATTTAAAGTCCCCACTTGTGAAGATTGGAATGCAATGCATTCAGGAGAAATTTACAAGCTATGCATTCATAGGAGGTTAGAGCCAACAACGCTGAGCATTGTTTGAAGGCAGGAAACCATTTACATTTCAAATTTCTGTGACCTTGATTACTTTGACCATGGAGGTGATTATCAGAAAAATTTAATAAGATTTTAAAAATTCTTATACATTCTTACAGAAAACAAAATGTCTTCATGATAACTAAATACATTTAATTGCTGTCTAGATGTTTTGTTTTTGTAATGCCAAACAGCTGGATGTTAAGAAACATTGGATAATTGTGTTTTTAAAGTTTTTTTTTTTTTTTTTAAATGTGGATGTATGTTTGCCATAATGTGGTCATAGTTACATAGTCAACATCAGAGCAAGGCTGTTTTTTAGTTTTATATCTTAATAATAATACACAATCTCATAATACTAATACAAAAGTATATCTGGAAAAGATTTCATTGCCATGTAGAATTCTCCCTGATTTCTGAAGAAATTACATCCAGTTGTATAGGAATGTTTATAAGAATAATACAAGGACGAGTGATCATTATCCAATTAAATTGATATTTTGCAGGAGAGGACCTAGCAAAGCCAGAGTTACACATCGAGATGGAACTGAAGAAAGCTTAATTTCAACTCATGAAACTGGAGAATAGGCCAGGCATGGTGACTCACGCCTGTAATACCAGCACTTTGGGGGGCTGAGGTGGGTGGATCAGCTGAGGTCAGGAGTTCAAGACCAGCCTGGCCAACATGGCAAAACCCCATCTCTACTAAAAATACAAAAATTAGCTGGGCATGGTGGTGGGCACCTGTAATTCAGGCTACTCAGGAAGTTGAGGCAGGAGAATCATTTGAACACTGGAAGCAGAGGTTGCAGGGAGCCGAGATCGCGTCACTGAACTCCAGCCTGGGTGACAAAAGAGACTCCATTTCAATAAAGAAAAGAATAAAGAAACTAAAAAATGAACTGAAGAGTTAATTTATAGGATAACTTTGTCATCTAAAGTGAGCAAAACAATCTCTTGTGGCACTTGGAATACTTGGTAATAATTGACACATAGGCTGAAATTTCCACTAAGTGAAATTGCTTCAAAAATTAATATTCTAATAATATTATGACTGGATTATATAAATAATAATTATATTAAATAGAAAATGTACATTCTATTAAATATAAAAATAAGTAGAAAAAGATTATAATAAATGTTAACCTCCCTGGAATAATTGTTATGGAAGTAAAAATGTATTTGATCTAAAGATATACTGAAAAAATAGAATTGAATAGAAATTTGAAGCAATTAGAAGAAGATATAAGAATTATATCAGAAGATGTTGGGTATATAAAGAGATCTATCTATCTATGTATCTATATAAAGTGAGACTACACACACACATTTATATTTGGAGACAGGGTCTTGCTCTGTCACCCAGGCTGGAGTACCGTGGTGTCATCGCAGCTCACTGCAACCTCAGCCTCTCAGGCTCAAGTGATCGTCCAGCCCAGCTTGCCCAGCTAATTAAAAAAAAAAATTTCATTTTAAAGCAAGTACTCAAAGTGATTACTAACATCAGCTGAGTTTGGGAAGTGCTGGGATGTGAGGGCTGGAATGATAAGGGAGGCCCTGCACTTGGATTGTATTCAGAAGGCAGTATGTTTTACTAAAGAATTCCCACCTCTCTGGTCAATAAGCAAACTATTCCTAAATTGTCTTTGGCTGTATGCCTTTGGCTCTTCTGTCACATTCTTTTAGACATTTGGGAATCCAGGCCGCTCAGGTAAATGTGACACAAGGCCAGTCGTCCCCATGTTGAACAGCTGTGACACAGTGGAGCCGGAGCGTGGATCTACACAGCCCAGGCGGAACAGGCAGGTGACACTAACAGCTTCTCTTTTACTGAATTGAGCCATATTCTCTGTGGCATGTTGAAATAGCCCTCCGAAGGCAATAAAATGGCTTTCTACGGCTCATTCCCTCCTCTGTGGTTGCCCCACTGACAAGACTGAGCTATGTGATCGAGTGAGGGGAATGTCAGTCTGGCCCGGCCTCTTCCGTCTCTATTATTTTACAAGTGAAAGCTCACCAGCTATTAGGTAATGGATAAAGAAAATGAAAAAGCACCGGTGCTAGATCCAACTCTTTTAATTTTTATTAACAAATGCTCTCTTGTCTACATCGTGAAATTCATACCATGCTCTTCATTAAAAAGATGTTTTGGCCGGGTGTAGTGGTTCATGCCTGTAATCCCAGCACTTTGGGAGGCCGAGGCGGGCAGATTGCTTAAGCTCAGGAGTTCGAGACCAGCCTGGGCAACACAGCCAAACCCCATTTCTACTAAAATACAAAAGAAATTATCCAGGTGTGGTGGTGTGTGCCTGGAGTCCCAGTTACTCAGGAGGCTGAGGTGGGAAAATTGCTCCTTCCCAACCTCTTTGCTTTTCACAGTTGCTCATGAACTCCATCAACCCACTTCCAGCTTCTCATTCCTTGACTCCTTGGTTCTGCTGCTCTGTGCCCGGTTGTCCAGCTTCATTCTTCCTGTCTCCATGTTTCCTTCAGCATCTCTGCCTCTTCTCATCCTGCTCCTGGCTACCCTTGGTCTTCTTGAAGTCACAGTAATATCACTGATCTCTGCTTCGAGGTAGATTGGAAAAGTGGTTGGGATCAGAAATTAAGAAGAAAGGTGATCATGAGCATTGGTTCTTGGGCTCCACTGCCTGGTTTAAAGTTCAGACTGTGTGGTCTTTGTAAGTGCCTCTCTGTGCTTCATCTTCATCTTTCAGAGGGGCCTGCTAGCAGTATGCAAGTTGTAGGGCTATTGTGAGCACTGAATATGCTCGTGTACATTAAGCACTTAGAACAGGGCCTGGCACGTAAATACCCTGTGAGTGTTCATTGTCATTTCTCTTTTTATTTGGTCTGAGTGTCCTGTAACTGCTTCCTTTTTCATTCACACTGGATATGTCCACACATATTAAAATATTATTTCTTAAGACGAAAAACTTTAATGTTAAAGTTTTGTTAAATGTTAATGTTAAAGTTAAAATAAAAACTTTGATTTCTATGGGGTGTGTATAAGCTGGTGTGCAACACAGAAGATGCAAGCTCCCTTTCCACTGCATGTCTGCTCAAATAAGTGGTCCATTTTTGTGAGCAGAAAGTTCAAAGCCAAAGCTTGGTTGATTCAAGTAATTCCTCCTTGCTAATGTACACTGAGAAATGGTGAGCTGTTCTTTTATCTTTTCCTTATTTGTCTCTAGCTATATTCACTGACCTAAACTGACAGTCTGTGTTATGCTCATGGACTGGAGATCGAAATCGCCGAAGGAAAGGAAGAAGGAATTGAAAGAAGAGACTAGAAGGGAGGCATTTTACAAATTGTAAAAGATGAATATTAGCACCTTGTTTTAAAACAAGAAATGGATCTCCATATAGGAAAGACCTGTCATCCTTTAGAGTAAAAGATCTGTAAATTGTCGTGGATCAGATTCACCTGGAGGATTCTAACCTCAGGCTTCTGACAAGTTCAGAGTTGCATTTTAAACGAACTCCCAGGTGATGTTGTGATATAGTTTGGCTGTTTCCCCGCCGAAATCTCATTCTGAATTGTAATCCCCATAATGCCCACGTGTCATGAGAGGCACCTGGTGGGAGGTAATTGAATCATGGGGATGGTTTTCCTCCATGCTGTTCTCGTGATAGTGAGTGAGTTCTCACGAGATCTGACAGTTTTATAAGCATCTGGCATTACCCTTATTGGCGTTCATTCTGTCTCCTGGTGCCCTGTGAGGAGGTGTCTTCTGCCATGATTATAAGTTTCCTGAGGCTTCCCCAGCCATGTGCAACTGTGAGTCAATTGAACCTCTTTTCTTTGTAAGTTACTCTGTCTTCAGTATTTCTTCATAGCAGTATGAGAATGGGTAATACATGCTGCTATATTGCTGGCACCATGCTTTGAGAAACACTGCCAGAGACTTCTCTTCCTGTCTCTTCATAACACTTTATTCTTTGCTTTTTGTTCATTAAGAAAATAGTATCTCCCTTAATAAAAGATTTTGCTTCTTCCTGCTCTAAAATAATTTCATTTTTCATTGGCGTTAATGCTGTTTGTTGCACTTTCTTTCCTATTACCTTTATTTGTAACGTTGTCCTGATTCACATACGATGAATTCCTCTCTTCTCCCTGAGCCCTCATCCTCAGGTCCGCCTGCCTCAGTCCCCAGCACACCCTAACCCCTGCTTCTTACATGCACATCCTGCCCAAATGACCAATACATACTGAAATAGAGACTGTCTACCAGGTTAGAGTATGGGAAAGAGGTTGAGCCAAAGAGAAATACCATGAAGAGTTTTCCAGGAGTGTGTTCAGCCAGGAGGGAGAGAGGAAAACAGGATCAGAAGCTCAAATGCTGGGTGACAGACATGGTGTTGTGTGGAGCTGAATGTTAGCACGAGGACCATAATAGACACTTACTACTTTTGCCTTCATGTCCCCCATTCTCTTTTTTTTTTTTTTTGGTGGAGCATCTGACTTTAAGGAACTTTTTTTCTTTTATATTTCGTAGGTTTAATAATTTGAGGCCCTACTTTCCCAGCCTCAGGCATGGGCTCTAGGCTTTTCAATCAAAGTAGTTCATGCTCTGGTCGGGGTGACTTGTGGCTGCCTGGACATGTGGCCTCAGGGGGCTACTCTGAGTGCTTGGAAGCCTGAGATGGAGGGAAAAGTCCACTCCTTTGGAGAGTTCAAAAGCTAAGATGATGTACATTAGGGTTGCTGGGGACTACATAGGCTTCCATTTGGAGAAAGCATTCCTGAAGATGAAGCCAAGACTAAAGAAACCAGGATAGGGACAGAGGTGGAGAGGAAGACGAGGGAATTCAGTTATTTGAATCCCTGAATCTAGCTATGCAGGAAGTCAAACTACCGTTGGAGTTTTCAATTACGTGAGACAATTAAGACTCCTTTTTGCTAAAACTACATAAATTGGGTTTCTGTCATTTGCAATAAAAAAAGTCCAGAAGGCCATTAAAAGTGTTGGTTTGATCTAGGGGATATCCATATCATGTTCCCTTGGTTTTTCCTTTGAAAGCTCCCTCACCTCCCTACTCTCAAGTGTATGGACAGTGATACTTGGCTTGGCCTTTTCCATCTTCTAGGCTATAGCAATTGGTTCAGGGATGGAGCACAAGGTGTACTCCAGGTCTGGGAGACTCATTTCTGGATTTTTTGTAGGAAGTGTTGGAAATGTAAAGCTATTTTTTTTTTGCTGAAATTGCAATGCTAGAGGACATTAGCCTGGAGCTGTTGGGGTGATTCTATAGGAACGGCTTGTTTGAAAACAAAGCCCACGGAGCACATTTAGATGTAGGGAGATCAAGGCTGATGACATCAAGATTCAGAACAGCTGAAGTTAAGAGGTTCAAGAAGCTTAAACACATTAAAGAGAATTGTTAATCAGCTGCAGGGTTCACATGTTTAGAATCTCAGTAAATCATGGTCAACTTAAACAGATTTCCTCAATTGGCTTTGTGCTCCAAGAGATTTTAGTTGTAGTGTTAGCCCAGGTTTTTTCTTTTGCTCCATTATATATAGGGATAAAAATAATTTTTAGTGAAAATTATGATAGAATCAGAATTTCAGTACTGAAAGGGACCTTAGTTTATCTAGCCTTGTGATTTCCAAGTTATGGGCTGTATCATTTTACAAGTGGTCCCTAAATTCATAGGTGCCACAAACATCACTCTGCAGATGACAAGAATGCATATATCTGGCACAAAACATGGCTTATCATTTTTCAAATGAATGCAGGTGCTGCTATGATTGTTACAATTCATTTAACGTTTGGACAGAAAGCCCAGTAGCCATTTATCAATCAGTAAAGCCATTTTCTCAATCAGTAGAAATGTTTACTGCCAACCTTTTAGTAGGGGAAGAGTCTGAAAACTGTGTTGATGTTAACACATTTCACATAACTAAAAGGATTTTAAAACATATCCCTGGCCCAAAATATTGATTTGTAATCAGTGAAGAAACCAAGAGGTCAGATGATCTGTCTGAACATTTGTAGTGGTTTTGTGCTACTTTTGTCATGGTGCAAGGCTGTGGAAAGGTGGCTGCCCATAGGGCACAGTACCTACATGGTACATGGTGAAGAGTCTTGTTGGGTCGTCACATCTCCGCCACCTGCAATCCTCACCACCATCCTTTTTTATCCCTTCCCCTGGCTTGCTGCCGTCCTGTCATGTGACTTCCTTCCAGTGTTTAGAAAAAGGTCTGCTTTTCTCATCCGTGGGGTTTGGCACACGTGATTGCCTGTCTAGAATGCTCTCCGCCCTATTCCTTTGCTTGAGTTAATGCCTCCTCTGTCCTCACCTCTCAGCTTAAGAGTCACTTCATCAGAGGAGGCCCACCCGGATGGCAGTCGTCACAGCCCCTGTCCAAGGCATGTCCTTTTGTTGTCTGTCTTCTGCAGACAGCTTTGCTTTCCTTGGTCGCACTTATCTTGGTGTGGAACTCTGCTTTTGTGCTGGCATTTGACAAGATCTGATTTCCCTACCAGGGTGAAAGTGTTCTGAGAGCTGAGACAGTGTCGAATTTTGTGCATAATTGTCTTCCCAGTGCCAGGCATGTAATAAATGTGTTGCACAGATGATACAGGCTTCAAAGGTGCCTTAAATTCCTGCTGTCTGTGCTCCTCTACCTCTTATGCCAGATTTCACATTCTCATGCTTCATTTTTACCTTTTCTGTCCCTGTAACTAGTTTTGGAACTCTTCAAGGGCAGAAACTGTATTGTATTTATCTTTATATCTATGTATCTATTTTTATCTAAAATGTGAAGAGAAGGCCCACCTGCAAGCTTGTGACATAACCAGAAAACTATGTCCTATATACAGCCCTCCTAAAAATAGCCCAGCACATGCTTTGGTATAATCTGACTCAGATGCTTTATGTAGCAGAATTTCAGGAATATGCTTGTCTTTATACACTCATTAAAACCCCTGAATTGAGTTAGTCTTTTAAATGTGTATTTAAGCCACTGCTATGATAAGATGAATATATTACCCCGGGTTTAACAAGAAGCAGAGGCTCCACGAGCTGGGAGCATTCCATTGCTTCACAAACACCCCTTTTCTACTTAACCTGAAGTAAAAGCTGAAGGATTGAAGGACATGTGGCCTGGGAAGACCACCCAAGAATAAGGCCGTATTTACTGTAATGTATAAACACAAACTTTTAGGGCTATACGCCATGGGTTTGAACCTTAGCTTTGCTACTAACTAGCTGTGTGGCCTTAGCAGGACTCTCTTTCTCTGAGTTTTATTTTCTTTGCAGCTCAGTGGAGAGAATAATAGTACCTGGTTTATAGGGCTGCAGGGGGCATTGTGGAAAGCATGCATGTGAAATGCTCTGCACAGGCCAGACTTAAGGGCCCAAGACCATAACCACCGCTTCCCCTCCCTCGGTGGGAGGCAGGTGGGTGGGTGGAGCTCGAGGAGAAGGAACATCCTGGGTGAGACAATGCTGCCTCTTCTTTCTCTGCAGCCAGAGTAGTAAATGGGAGAGGATTAAAAAGGTCCCGGGGAATAGAGAACAAACCTGTCCAAGCCATGATCAACCATTTGTTCTTTGTGGCAAGGAGTGGGGATGGGGGTTGGGGTATGAGTGACTTGAAGATAAGGGTGGGACATCTGACTGACATTGGTTATAACACTAAGTTTGTTTCAGTGAGGATAAAATATCAGGCTGGGTATGGTGGCTTATGCCTCTAATCTCAGCACTTTGGGAGGCTGAGGTGGGAGGACTGCTTGAGCCCAGGAGTTCGAGATCAGCCTGGACAACAAGATGAAAACCTATCTCTACAAAAAACACAAAAATGAACTGGCTGTGGTGGCGCACGCCTGTAGTCCCAGCTACCTGGGAGGCAGGCTGAGGGTGTGAGGATCACCAGAGCTCAGGAAGTCGAGGCTATGGTGAGCTAAGACCGCACCACTGCACTCTAGCCTCGGCAACAGAGGGAGACCCTGTTTTAAAAAAGAAGAAAAAGGAATAAAATATCAAAAGACCTTGAGGAAGGAAGACAAAACAGATACACTTAAAATACAGCTCAATGGCAGATCCTGGGATAAAACATTAAGTGTCTTTGAGTTCCCTGGCAGCTGAGGACTATGATGGTATTTTCATTGTAGATTTTAAGTGAGATTTTTTTTTTTTTTTTTTGCATGATGCCTCATTCACATGCTGATTTCCCCTGAAACCTGATGTCAAATTGTTGTTTTTTAAGTGGAAAGGATCTAGATTAGATCATGGAGTATAAGAATACCTAGGTTTAAATGGAAAGGATTTAGATTAGATCCTGGAGTGAAAGAATACTGTAGGTTATAAAGTGCAACACAAATGTAAAGAATAACCATTAAAGCATTCTAACTCCAATGAACTATCTTCTCCTTAGTTCCTCCTAATACACTCTCCAGAATTGACCAGACGGTTATTCCTAAAACAGAATCCGGTCACATGTTTTCTTTGCTTGTGGTCTCTCTGTCCTCCATACTTACAGCAGTAATTGTCATTTTCTTTATATTCTTAAGTTTTTGTTAAATGGTTTCAAAAAAATCACACAGGATTAAAAACAGCAAATCTTTTCTTTACTCTTTCCTTCCCAAGTTCTGTTCCTCAGAGCGGAGTTTATAAAACTACCTCAGTGTTGCGTGCTCATAACACTCAAGTGCATTGGCAGGATTTCTAGGACTGAAAAAATTATTTTAAAAATGTAACTGTATCATAACCACTTACAGCAAGTTGGGAAATAACCAGAAAAAGAAAAGCTGTGCCTTTGCTTATATTGCCCTAATGATACCATAGTTTATTTAACCATTATCATATTGTTGTCTGGACCTCAAATTATATAATTATTGCCTTAATTTGGGGCCACTTAAATTATTTCCAATTCTTGTTCCTATAATCTATGGAAAACATTTTTTTCAAAATTAAGTTTATATTAAAATATAAACACATATTTCAAAATTGATTCTTTAGGATGATAGTCCAAATGGCAAAATCTGGGCCAAATAGTACAAATACTTTTATGGATCATGAAACTCATCACTCAACTGTCTTTAAAAATGATTTGCCAATATCCAGTGCTTCCAGAAATATATTCAAGTACCCTTTTTACCTCATCCTTGCTATTCGTTTTTTGATTTTTGACTAAATAATGTCTCATTATTTTGAAATCTAGGCCTTTAAACAATTCTCAAGTATTATTCTTGGTGGGAAACATTAAGACATAAAATTTAAAACTCTACTTGTAAACTTGGATTTTTTTTTTCTTCTTTCTTTCCTCTTTTGAGACAAGTTCACACTCTGTCACCCAGGCTGGAGTGTGGTGGCACTATCTTGGCTCACTGCAACCTCTGCCTCCTAGGCTCAAGTGATCCTCCTACTTCAGCCTCCCAAGTAGCTGGGGCCACAGGCACGTACCACCATGCCCAGCTAATTTTTTTTTTGTATTTTTTGTAGAGTTGGAGTTTCACCATTTTGCCCAGACTAAAACTTAGATTTCTTTTAAGGTTTAAAATACTGAAACTTTATTGTTTTCAAACTCTTAATTACCAAATTACCAGATATGATGAGTTTTAGCATTATTTTCTCATACATTTATCTTTTCTACCTTGTTTTATTTCCTGCAGCTTGCTGCTATAGGAAAAGGTGTGGCAAATCACATGCCGTTCTATGGTGGCCAAGAAAATAACTCCATCTCTGTAGCTGTCTGGCACATCTTGACAGAATATATGGTACAGCTTAGAAGTGTTTCAAAGGCTTCTTGCTCTAAAATTTGGGGGAAAAACTATCTGTTGCTTGCATATATAAGCATAAAATGATTCACTTGATATTAATACCCTTATGTTCTTTGATTGACTAGGGTATATGAGAGAACTAAGAGGAAGGAACCCTCATTTAAAGGCAAATAAAGACTTGATACTTTTCTTCTGTGTTCACCGGATAAGATTTATAGTATAGTAATCAGAAATTCCAAACTGGCTCTCAGGCATTGTATCTACATGATGCCAACTTTTGTAAGTGAACTGTAAATTTTTCTCTCAAACTATTGCTTCATGCTATTTTTCACCCAGGCAAGTAGCAGATTGATTTCAGGAACCAGAGGTTGCATGGATGGCTGGTCCAATTGATCCGTCTGTCCTAATGGATCATTGTGTAACAGGGTGGAAAAACAGGAAGCTTGATTTAGGCACCATTTTGATCAGAGATTGAAGTCAAATGATGTGAGTGCTCAGGTCATTATGATTCCTCTAGTTAACTCCATCCTGTAGAGTGGGGAGCTCTCTTGATCTCACCTCAGTCATGCTCATGATAAATAGAATTGTTTTTCAGCAGGTCAGTATTTGGTAGTTTTGAGAGAAGGTTCAGTTTCACTAGACGAATGTTAACAATGCAATAGTTTTATTCTGAAAATTTCCGTGTAACTTTTGAAGAGGAAGAACATACCTGGTTTTCTCAAGAGTGAAAAAGTATTTTCAGCAAACAATTTGGTGTGGAAAAAGTGTACTTTAATTTTATAGGTGTTTGTGTCTGTCCAATCCTGGCTTCTCGGTTTCTCAGAACTGTCATCCATCCTACCCACCCCATCCCAGAATTTGTGTGATCCCTAGCAAAACACAGAAGTCCTCTCCCCACTCAGGAGAGGGGATTGGGAAACATATTCTACCGTGTGTTATTCCCCAAATAGTTGTTTCATACCATTCTTCAGAGGCAAATAAATGAGCTGTGCTAAGGAATCAGTTTCATGGGTGTTTAGAAAAACTCAATCCATCTGCCTTAACGGATAATTGTGTAACAGAGTTAAACAACAACAACAACAAGACACACTTAGCCTTGAAGCTTTGGGGCTGCAGTGCCTGGAGATCAGCCAGATCTTTCCTGTTCAATGACAATAAATGTGTCGTGGTATCCTGAACCAATGCTCATCTTGGGAGGAATTCCAGGTTGGGGGTAGGATGTGGAGGTAACAGAGGGAGAACCTGCTGTTTGGTATTTTTCTGCTAAAATTGTAGTCTTAGCCTTTCAGTTATTTTCTTTCTTCTTTTAGCCTTTCCTTAACATTCCTTCAACCCCCCACCCCTACTTTCTGCACTTGCAGAATGAGTGTGCTTCCTCCAACCACAATCTCCGTATCCCCTGAATCTCCTATGCAGAGGGAGCCCAGTCCTGTGCCCTGCCATGTTGCCTTATCCATAATAATCAAGCTTCTTGGAGCTGGGCATCTTTTCACACCACCTTAGCTTTGTATTCATCTGACTTTTGCACTTAGAGATTTATTATGCCCTGGGACTATTTCCCTAGCTCAGAAGCCTTGAGGTGGGTCACAGAGCTTTGTCACTCTTCCTCATGAGGGCTATACCTCTGCCACAATAGCTTCTGCTGCTGCTGCTGCTTTTTCACGGGGTTGTTCTCTTGTCCCTTTCCCCATGCTGGGCAATCAGTCCTGTGCTGTGGTTGGCTTAGCTGCCTTTCTTTGGAAGGTATTTTTTTTTACATTTGCTTCAGTTGTTTGGATTCTAGGGCAGGATATACCCTCTCTGTGGTCTACATGTATGTAAATAGCTATATCAGGGTGATACAATAAATGATGTGAAAATGCACATTTGCAAAACAAAGCCAATATAAATATGCATCATGCTGTTGGCTTTTCTTAATGAGAACAAAATTTTGTAGCAACAGGGAATAGAAATGTAAATTTAGTTTTTGGTGATTCATTACATAATAGGAAACATTCCAGTTCGACATTGGTAAATAAAGTAAAAGTACAATTTACTTATTCATCCATTTAGTCAGCATATATTATTTGAGCATCTATTATGAGTCAGATTTCACATTAAGTAATGAAGACACAAAGATGAATGAAACAGTTCCCAACCACATTGGGAAATCTGACAGTCTAAGGGAAGAGACACATACAAACAGAGGTCACTGGAAAACAATGTGATATTCTAGAAACAGGATATACCCAGAGGATTAAGGGAGTATAAATAAATGAATAATTGAATGAGTGAATGAACTTTTCTTTTTCCTTTAATCTAATGGAAAACAAGTAGTTCAATGGCTGCTTAGTGGATATAGAGGGTTGAAAATAAATCTGCACTTAAAAAAATCACACTCCTTCTATAAAGGCTGGGTTTGCATTCTGTCTCCTGAAACTGGGCAGGTGTTTTCACTATATTCTCAGCAGTGTGTGATGAAAGTGATCCTGTGTGAATTCCAAAGCGAAGACATAAAAGGTGATGCTGATCCTCCTGACTTGCCAGAGCTCAAAGCACCATGCTGTGAGGAAGCCTAAGGTAGCCTGTGTACGGACACTATGTGGAAAAGCCCTGAGCATACCTGAAGAGAGCTGCCTGGCATCCCCCATCTGCTCCAACTCACCTACCGTCCCAGCTTCAGCCACTACCTGACAACAACCATGTGAGACCCTAAGCCAGAATGACCTGGTAGAACCTTGTTTTTTGTTTTTGTTTTTTTTGAGATGAAGTCTCATTCTATTGTCCAAGTTAGAGTGCAGTATTGCCACATCTCAGCTCATTGCAACCTCTGCCTCCTGGATTCAACCGATTCTCCTGCCTTAGCCTCCTGAGTAGCTGGAACTATAGGCATGCACCACCATACCTGGCTAATTTTTAAATTTTTAGTAGAGATGGGGTTTCACTGTGTTGTCCAGGCTGGTCTTGAACTCCTGACCTCAAGTAATCTGCCTACCTGGGCTCCCAAGGTCCTAGGATTAGTGAGCCACTGAACTCCATCCTGGTAGAGTCTTTCTCAGACTCCTGACCCACAGAAACGACAGGAGCATAAAATGTTTGTTTTTGTTTCAAGACGTTACGTACTGGGTTGATTTGATACGTATCAGTAGAAAAATGGAACAGAATGTTACTTTATAGTGGGGTGCTGCTACAACAAAAGATGAAAATAGGTGGCATTAATCTGGGGTGGGCATCGGGGAGATGCTGGAAGAGCCTTGAAGATACTGTCAGCAGAAGGCTTCGGGGCCCTGAGGATCTGTTGTAAAGGTTTAAAGGAAGGTTAAGAAAACTTTATTGAAAACTGGAAGAAAGAAGGCCTTTGTTAGGTGATGGTAGAAAGTTTAGCCAAATTGTTACCTGTAGTGTGGAAAAGAGAAAGTGTACCCAATGAATTGATGGATCAGCCTGAGAAAATTTGCAGGCAGAATGTGGAAAGGCCAACCGGTTTCTTTTAGATGCTATGCTCAGACACAAATAGATAAGCCAAAAATGCAACTGTTCAGTTTTCAGTAAAAACGTAAAGGGGATAGTAAGATGTCAAGATAAATAAGTGTTTCTTGTTCTTACTTTTACCAGAAAACAAAAATCCTCAAATTAAGTACTAGGTTCAGGGCAGAGGTCAAATCCAGGGTGGTCTTGTACGATCCTTTGTTAAGACCTTAGATGTTAGGTGGTGCCTTATATCCTTTCACACAGACGAAAATGTTCTAAGAATCTGAAGGGTGTGTATCACAGATCCTCTGTGTCAAACAACAGGATTTTTAAGACTTTTTTTTGTTTGTTTTTTTAAGACTTCGCTTTTTTTTTTTGAGACAGTGTCTTGCTCTCTTCCCCATGCTGGAGTGCAATGGCTTGCCCTTGGCTCAAGGGATGCAACCTCCACATCCCAGGCTCAAGGGATCCTCCCATGTCAGCCTCCCAAGTGGTTGGGACCACACATGTAAGCCATGATGCCTAGCTGATTTTTGTATTATGGCAGAGATAGGGTTTCAACATGTTGCCTACGTGAGTCTCAAACTCCTGGGCTCAAGCAATCCTCCCACCATGGCCTCCCAAAGTGCTGGGATTATAGGTATGAGCCACTGTGCCAGACCAGGACTTTTAAGATGCTTAAGGGAATTTTCCGACAGCAACCTTACAGGGAGCCCAAGGTAAAAAAGCCTTACTTTAAAGACTTTCATATAACTTTCATTTAATGGACTAGATTACAAATTAATATACAAAAATTTCACAAAAAAATTTTAAAAGAATTGTATCAACTTGAACTGAAAAGGACAGACAGAGCAAAATGAAATGAGGCCTTTGTTTCCTACAATGAACGTGGGCAGGATCCTGAAATATCTACTTAGTTGCATTTCCAGTGCTAGGTCATAAGTGGCAATACAACTTCTGCCTTGTTTGCTGGAACATTTGCAATGGAGCACTGTTTTGGGAGGTAAGCAGTCTGACTGCCCTAAGGGTACCATGCTGTGAAGAAGTCCAGTTGGTCTACCTGGAAAGATTGTATAAAGAAGCACTGCCACAGCATGCTGAGAGAGGGAGAGACAAAAAGGGAAGGAGGGAGAGATACGTCAATCCCTGGCTAACCCCTAGCTTCTTTAGACCTCCATTTTTTTCCTGCTCTGGCCACCATCTGACTGCGTGAGAAGTCTCAAGCCAGACCTACCCAACAGAGCCCTTCTCAAATTCCTGACTCACAGGAACTGTGAGTCATAGTAAAGTAATACTCGTTTTAAGTCATTAAATTTTGAGGTGATTTGTTATATGGTTCTAGAAAACCAGAACACTGGCCATGTAAATCTGAACAGTATGTAACTTTTTATGCTTCCGAATGGGAAAATAAACATTCATTTATTTACTCTTTGATTTATGTCAGATACCTTGAAAGCAACTTATTGAATGAATGATTGGATGAATGAGCATCATCTCCATTTTTGAGGTGGGAAAATTCAAAGTTGAGCCATAGATGATTTATGTAACTCGCCTAAGGATACAAGGCAAGCAAATGTCACGAGTGGACTTGAATCATCCCAAAGCCATTAAAGTTCTATTCATTCAACACTTGTTTTATTGTGTGGTAACTATGTTCCAGGCAATGTGCTAGGCATTGGGGCTATGGTGTTAAACAAGACATTCACTGTTTCTGCCCTAACAGTGCTAATATTCTAGTGGAAACTGTCAATAAATGAGAAGTAAGTACACATTTTGACCAACGTGGAGAAGAAATATGAGAGTGCCATGATGGATTATAGGAGAAGCTGCTCCTTTTAAAGAAGGTGTTTGAGCACGTTCTCCCCAAGAAGGAGATACCTGAGCTTGGAGACCTGTCTCCAAGGAGGAGACAACTTGAAGGTTGAGAAATAGCTATGTGAAGAGGGACACAGCATTTTTTTGAGAAGATTAGATGAGGTGTGTATTTTTTACACAGTACTAAAGCATGTTACTTCTCTTTACAGAACCTCAGATGAGTGGGACTAGCAGTGAAAAAGCTTTGTGTGAGTACGCTGAGAGTGAGGACGTTCTTGAATTTTGCAAATTCAGTCCTCTCTTGCCTGATCTTAGTCCTGGGTCTGAACATAGACTTACAAATTTTACACTTGTTGCATTATTGCCTATCACATTTAAGACTCAGCTAATAAAAGGATCATCATAGACACAGGCACACACAGATACACATACATAGGAAAAAGTCAAAGGATTGATCAAAATTAAGTGTTTAAAATACTCATGTAACTGATGGGAATTTGATGATAAGTAGCAAGGGAGTTGGCCCTTACGTTTCGGCACAGGGCTTGCTGAGATACAAGTGTGGGGTTACACAGTGGGGTAGGCAGGCTTATTGAGCCCATAATGTTTTAGTACCTGTTGGGGGATGAACTAATCAGCTCCAAATGGGCAACAGGCAGCAGAATCGTGTGTGTGTGTGTGTGTGTGTGTGTGTGTGTGTGTGTGTGTGTGTG